>NC_066312.1:26295606-26598636 GCF_905404315.1 Leptidea sinapis | reverse complement strand
TAAACTAAAGATTTAGTAGAATTTCAACAGAAGCAAGGAACGGGTTGACAACTATGTTATTTTATGTACCAAAACTACGTGTATTCCAAGACACATTAAATTACTCTAATAAACGACAAAACCCGCAAACTTCAACATGAAAAATATACATTTAGTATTTTTTTTCTGTACATCAAATGCATTTTGTTCAGTTTTCAGTCGATGTTTAACTTGAGCATCCCACACGATAATAAAATAGACAAAGTAACTGAACTTATTTAGCCATGGTTCAGTCTTTATGACTTAATTACCAGTGTTAATAAAAAACTTGGTAAATTTCCTGATTTAAATCCCAATCAGATTTTAAAGTTCTTCACGACGTTAATTTACGAGAGCAAGAATACAAAACTGGATTATCAATTTGGCGCTACACTGTCACTTCCCAACAGCTCTGAAATGTTTAATCTCGTGAAATCCCTTTATTTTCAGTTCGTGTAAGCCTTTCCTGTATAATTACTGCCTTTATGTTATGTATATACAGCTATTACCTAAGTATAACAAAGTGACCAGAGATAATACCTAAAAAGAATGTACTGTCAACTTTGTTAAGATTTATTTCATAATAATTACTATTTAAATTAGGTCCAAGCCGTTTTACACAAAATCGAACATACTTCGTGATTAGAAAATTCACAAATATATCATTATTATCAAGCCAATCAATAATATCTTTCAACCTTCATCAATTTAAGCCCCTCCTTATTTAAACGAGCCTCGAGATTATAAATTCACCCTTCCCCTATACTTATCCTTACTCATCTAGTATCGGTATACAAAGTCTGAGCAATTGAAAAATCTTACGGTCTTCTGAAATGTTAAGCAAGATTGGTGTTGAAGAAACTGGGGTCACCAATAAGGCGAGACAAAACATTAAGCCGTCCCGTCCCACACTCTAACAGTCAGCAAGGCGCAGGTGTCAGGTTATTTCTAATTAGGTGTACCCAAGTATAATTTGAACACGTAGTGGAAATGCTGAAATCTTCAGAATATGTTACTAATTGTATGATTGCATCACTTGGCTTTAGACATGACTTAGAGACATTGTGTCGTTGTCTTACACCGTATTTATCAAGGGTAGTGTTTCGAAGAGCTGATTGACTTGATCTATATCACTCAATTCTAACAGTACACTATACAGTTCATTTTTAAGAAACTTATTCTCCTATAGAACGAACTTCCATGAGCCGTGTTTCCAGGACGGTTCCTTTTAAAATGCCGTTACAACGATATTAAAAATGCAGACAACGGTCGTGGGATTTCTCAGGTGGTGCAAAGTGAGTGGGTAACAGTGATCATTTACCATCAGGTGATCTGCATACTCCTGTGTTCTCCTCTCCATAAAATATGTTCGAAAATGCCTATTGAGCTTTGAGTAAGGGAATACATTTTAATCCCGATATTTTTTGTTTTTAGCTAATAACTTTAAGGTATAATTCAAATAATGAGAAATGTAATAAAATAACAATATAAACATTGTTCAATGGTTTATTTAAGCAATATGTTTAGAAAAATCCATTTTTCTATGTAAAAGCAAAGAGTTTAGTAGTGTTCGAAGATGAAATATTTTCAGCCCTAGGATTATCTACTTATACTTTATTTTTCACGGCTACAATTATAAACATTAAACGACCGCAAAATGTATTTATTACTTGTGAAATAAAATATGATATTATAAACATTTAACCATTAAAAGTGAATTGAGAATATCATAGACATAATATCTTAATTATACTACATAACCTGTCCTAATCACTCTTAACTAATGATGGTAATACAATAATGTAAATCAGCACATCGAATCGACCTGAAAGGTTTAAGCTATTTTAATTTAAATTAGTCCTAGTTCACAAAACATTCAACAAAGTAATATTATTTTTAATCCAGAAAATATTACCCAATCCGATTGGTCCCTTAACTTTATCAAATATTACCATCTTTGCCTGCCAGTTACAACGTTTATAAAATATTTATCTGACTGCAGTGATAGCTATCACTATATTCCTTTTACTTTTCGGCCTATTCAATTTCACTCTTCTATAAATAAAATTATGTTTCTTGTGAATCTCTAAGCTCGAATTTACATGTTCATTTTTTTCCTTTGTTATAATTTTGTTCCACTTTTTTTTCTTCACCTTAATCCATTTATCATTCTTCCAGTCATAAATCCGGCCCATTGCGGCAAGGATGTCTTCAAATTTGGGCCATTTAAATGTATCACGATCCAAATAATTATCATAAGGGACTGTTGAATAGTCACTATCTTTTATAAATGGACTTTTAATGTCATTCGTTGTATTGAAGACGTAATTGTTCTTCAATTTTGCTTTTAAACGTTGACTTTCTTTTGTATTTCTTCTGTTTACAAACGTCTTATCAATATCATAGTCATCATAATTTTGATAATCTGCAGGATATTCTTCATATAATTCAAACTCGGCTCGTGTGTTATCTGTAAAAGATGTACATTTTACTCACTCATAATGAAGAGTGTATTATTTGATTTAGATTATAAATAAACTTCTTCATACTGTATACTAAGTATAGGTGCAATAACAAATAATTAAGTTGCACAATGAAATGCATGGTTTACCATAATTTGTCGTCAAGAGATGTCATGGTAACACTTGATAGCGGGTGTCTTTATTATTTAATTATTCTATTTCTATTTAATAAAACTGTTAAACAGTTCATGTAGCTAAACCTAGATATTAATAAATGTCGAGTTTATTATAAAATATACTGAAACAGCATGAAACTTTAACTCTGTAGAGCAAGAGGTAGTAGTTCTCATTCTACAAGATATGATTACAGAACAGGGAAGGGTTGAAATAAATAAAATCTTTATAAACGAGTTCAATATTTCCTCATAAATTTTATATTTGCTTACCAAATGCTACACTTTGAGGTTCTGAGTCACGTTTATTGTGCCGGAGTTCATTCAATTTCCTTGAACTGCCTGAAAAAAAAAATTATACCCGTATATATGGCAGTAAAAAGGTGAAAATAACTTATAAAGAATTCATTTACCTGGGCAAAACGTGAGGAAAATGAAATAGGCGTATAATACAAAACTTCTTGCCATAACTCACACACGCGTAACGATCTGAAAAAGGTAAAAGGTTTGAGAAACTTGCTTCCATAAATTTTGTTGAAGTTCAAACATATACATTTTAATTTATTTTTCATATAAATATTCACTAAATATAAGATTGCAGGTAAATAATAATACATTACAGAGCCTAGCAGCGTTTGCTTAAGTTATGGCTAAAATTGAAATTATTTAAAATTATGAATAATAATTAGAAAATATTTTCAGATATGCAAACTCTGGAACAAGATGTCGGCGAGTCAAACATCAGCAGGGCTTCGTATTCCGGTCAGTGGAGAAATGAAATGAATTAAAATGAAATTTCTTCATACTAGTTCGAGAGACTACCAGGAGGCCTTGTTCTGAGAAGAACCGACAAAAAAATTAGCAAATTTTGTCCTCCCTTTACAATTTTCGTAGTCAATATTTATATGGACGATATATAGGATACGTTTAAGCCTCAACCCTAGTCGTTTATTTTCTACATGTAGTGTATCAAAACTTAAAATAATTTTGATTTATGTAATTGTTATTATTTTTATATTTATGTCGAATTTAATAGAATTTAAAATTATAACTCTATCAAATTATACGCAAACCTTAACTCGTTGTGTCAAATTGAATTCATCCTAATCAAATGTTTTCCAGTTGCTCTATTTAATTATTTATATTATTTTATTTATATTTTTATTATAATGGCGCTATTACTTCGTGAAATACTTACATAGAGCTCTACAATTTAAAAGTTTACTAAAAGATTTCTTATAGTAATCAAAAAGAAAAAAAATATATGATATGATACTTTTGAGCTTTGAACTAGTAAAGTCATAAATATAATACAGAACTAGAAACACTTCACTCGATTTTTTTTTATCTAAAATACCCCTTTTTTCTAATAATATCTAATATAGGATTAATTCTTACAAGTTTTTATTTTTGAAATTTTTACTAAGGCATTATTTGTAAATCGACCTGGTAAATTCATCAATAAAAACTTTACAAATATAAAATGGTATGTAATGCGCTCCCCGTCGTCAGTCCAGTCGCAGGCGTTGTACACGTAGGAAGAGTGCCGAATTTCCCGTCACAACCGTTGTGTTTGCGATACGATTTGTTAAAATTCATAGTTCATTCATAATTATCAAAAACCTATAAATAATTTCTTCAAATATTGGTCTTAATTTGTAGCAAAATATCTGAAACTCCTTGTACTCCGCTTTTATGTTTGCATGTGACGCATATTTAACAACTTCTCAAAAATATTGTATCTATTATTGCGTTATTGAAACTTAAACGCACTGTATCTAAACTTACGTGAGTTTATTTAGTCGAATTATTTACCATTTCTTTTTTTGGTTTCACCTAATTTCTATGTTTATTTTAGAAACAATTATGATTTTGCGTTTCTTTAACTTGGAATTCGTACCTACGAAAATCCATGAAAATTAGTTGGTGGCATAGCATTTGTTTGCAAGTTGCTGAGAGAAAAAAAAATCGCAAAGCAATAAGTATATTACACTATTTGAAGTTGATGAATTAGGTTGATTCTAAGACTAAGATCTATGATGATCAATCTATAGTTGCTCAGAATTTACTTATATAAAACTTAACTGAGTTTAAGCTTAAGGTAATCTTTAATTACGTTTTCATAGTCAAATGTCATCTGAAATTATGCCGAGCTTACGCTAAGACCGCCCAATGCTAAAGCCAAGGTTGCGGTTTATCACACTCAGCTAAGTTTTACGTAAGGAAGTCTAAGTTCGTTCTATTGGTCTCAGTCTCAAAAATTAAGATTTAATATACAGTAAAAAAACACTTAAAAAACACGGTTTTAAATTAAACCAAACTTATAATTAGAAAATATACATAAAAAATCGGTTATCCTGATGATCTTGATTAGAAAATGGGATGGAATTAATATTGACACTAATCCTTGACCAGTGTGCAAAATTTAATATAATTCGAGGTTTTCACGGGGTCGAAAATCACATTCAAATAATGCGTTACATACAAACAGACATATATATTAAGCTAAAAGTGGAACAGACTGTTTAAATAATTGTATTGTCATCGGTCATTGATAAGATTCAATTCATCAAACATTAAAAAAATAAAAAAGAACAAATACTTGAGTATTTTTATACAATCTTATTAATTAATCTTATTCTAGTTATAATTATTGTTACGTTTAGAATCGCTTACCTCCCGCCGCGGCCCCACCCTCGGCTCTCGCCTTGTCACATTGCGCGTGCGACACAAGCGCATCGCACGTACAACTATGTAAATAGTAACAAACCTTACGTAGCTGACACCGACCCCAAAAATAATATAATTATCACGGACGAGTAAAAAAAGAAGGACTTCGCGCCGTGATATTAGCAAGTGAAGCACCGTTATGCTAGTGTGTGTGCGGTTACGGGGAATCTAGTTACACAATTTTTTCTCCCTTAAATTATCATATATGGCCAGAAATACTTATATTACTTATCGTTTTCACACTTTTCCACAACTCACGACGGCATTTGTTAAAATATTTTATTGAGACGCAAACTGATCTGTCACAGACGACGACAATTATTCTCATTATGGCCGCCTATCGACTTGTAGTAGTGTAAGTGTGTGCGTGGGGCTATGTATTTACACGCTAATCGGCTTGTTTCGGTGCCACACTGTTATGCAAGGTGACACGGAGTCCTTATTTTTGTACTATTCCGTGAATAATTATATGGAGAATTAGAGAAAACTAATTATATTGTACAATAATACGAAATTTTTAATGCATATTAAATCTATTGTTTTGGAATCGTTTTTTTTTATTCGGTTATTTTTTTGTTCATTTATTTATTATTTTTAGTGTATCTGTAGTACACTTCCTAGTAATTTGTCTAAATATGTACCCACAAAATTTCGCAATGCAGCAATGAACGTAAGCGCATTGCAATTTGATAACAGCCAGTTAGAAATTCTGCCATAGATCGCACCGTAACTGTGAGTTGTTAAGGAGTTCGATTGATCATTATATTTGACAACGACAATTACTTGACCATTGAATATAATCTACTGAGTATAGTTAATTTGCTCCTAAAATTGAAGAGTTCCGTTACTTTGTCATAATCAGAACCGAAACCAAACTCTTAACTACCTTTGAAGTATATTCTCTCCATTAAAAATAGAATCATTGAAATCGGTTGGCGCGTTATTGAGATATTCGTCCATATATACGCGCACATACTTATAGCAAAAATAAGGCTTTTATGGTTTTCTCCAGGTTTCATATTTAGATCTGGACCAAATAACCACACAGGAAGCACCAGCTTTCAAATAAAAAGAATTATTAAAATCGGTTCACCCAGTTGAAAGTTCCGAGATGACAAATATTTAAAAAAAATACCGACGGATTGAAAACCTCATCCTTTTTTGAAGTCGGTTAAAAAGGGTGAAAATCATATTCAAAGTTTTTGTTATGTATTAAAATTCTTATGAAGCTAATAAATGCGTTTAGCATTCCTTTTAATTAGCCACCTTCTGGGAAACTGAGTTCCAAAGGGCTTAATGATTTGTTTTAATATTATGCTGTGGTTTACTGCGTACCTAACTATAGCCTTAACTTGACATATGTGAGACAAATACTTTTTGATTTAAATGTTGCTGAAAAATCTCAACATTAATTAGAAACCCATACAGCCTATTTACCTTATGTAACATATTAACATACATAGGTTAATATGTTACATAACTGCTATTAACAATTATTACTTATGCGGTACAGCACATACTTTTAATATAACGTCTATAATAATTTAAGCCCCTCAATCAACTCATAATCAATAAACATTCAAACTCATCAAGCAATATTAAATTAATGTTATCAACACGCAATGCGTAACAATTGAAGCTATGGGTAATTTTCTCTTTGATTGAGGTTTAATTGAATTCATTCTGAATGAAGTACGACGATTAAAAATGAATTGATTGACACAATGCATACTCTCCTGCAGTATCAGTTCCAAATTTGTTAGTTCTTAAGAAAATGATTTTCCAGTAGTGCAAACTCGAATAGAAGAAGAAAGTGACCTGAACTTTATGATCGCTTACTACTTAACGTTAGAGTTTAGTATACTAGATGACCATGATATAAGACCTCTTTTTATGGAAGAAGAGGACAAGCGAGCGTATGGTGTCACCTGATTTGAAGTTATGACCACCATTCAGACTTTCTAGTAACACCAGAGGAATTATAGGAGTGTTGCCAATGTTTTAAATAGTTTTACGTACTTTTTTTAAGGTCAACATATTTTAGTATCGTACAGGGAATACAGTACAAGGAAGATCGTGCCAAAGATTGCTAAAACGTGCTAGAAAAATCCATACATAGAAGAGGATGACAAAGGAGCGTACATACTTTTTAGTAGTTCATACTATGTTGAATGCGACAACTCAGAACACACGCACGTTGTGGGCTGGGATTGAACTTGAGGCACCGTGTTAGGAGTCAATTGTTCAACCTATCGTGCTAAAGATACATTAGAAAAACGCACTTTAACGCAATGCCACATATCTAGATGTTGATTATAATAATGGCATATAGTGCTGAGGCGGCAGGGACCAGATCAAATAGGTGGGCCCTTCTATGGTGTACGCGGCAAATGATTCCTGTTGATACTGGTGTGAACCAGATCAGGGATTAGAAGAAGAGTACTGCATATATTGTCTTTTTCTGTGTGTGTTTTTTATTTTAATTAAAATTATTTACCACCCAATGAAAAATGACTTGTAAGATATAATAATATCTAAAATGTCGGAAGTGTAATAATAAGGCTTGGATTATTTTTTTTACACTTTTACAGAAATTATTATCTTGCCCAAAACTAGGCACAGCCTATACTATAGGTACAAGACAGCGTTATATTTAAAAGGCATAAAAGGCATTTAGTTTCTCAAAATTGATTCCTTTAGAATTCTTTTTGATGTCATTTCTTATACTACTAGATACTACTACCGCTTCGGAAACAAATGGCGCTCTGAGAGAGAAGAAGCGGCGCAAGAAACTCTCCCAGCATTCTTTTTCAGCTATTTTTTTGCGCTCTTTTCAATAAAAATATACAATATATTACAGTCATTTCTATGGCTATAAAATAATCACAATCTAGTCCCAGGCTGTCAGATCATTTAGATAGTCAGCAGTGGAGTAATAGGATTTACGACAGAGCCATTTTTTTATAAAACATTTAAATTTATTTATACATAATGAACACCTGAACAGTGGCTGGGACTTTATTGTAGAAGTGTATACATTTACCCTTAAAGCTATTATGTATCTTATGAAGCCTACTAGAATTAGTTACAAGCAATCCCTTATTTCTAGTGTTATAATAATGAAAATCACTATTAAGAGCAAAAAGGTGACGATTTTTGTGAACATATATTAAATTTTCATAAATGTACTGACAATGAACAGTCATAATATTTATTTCTTTAAATTTTTCTTTGAGAGACTGTCTATAACCAAGCTGATATATAGCACGAACAGCTCTCTTTTGCAATGCAAACACTATATCAATGTCAGCAGCATGACCGCATAGTAATATACCGTACGTCATGATGCTGTGTCTACCTTTTTTGAAGTCGGTTAAAAATAATAATACAACAAATGGGTTAATAGAAGAGTTAATAAACAGCTAAAATAGAAGGTATATTAAAACAATAAATATCATAACAACTTCAAAATATTACAGTCAAAATAAAATATAAAAGAACTATACTAAAAGTTTTGAATGATAAAAATAACAAAGAGTAACCTTCGTGACACCAATAAATTAAAGCCTACCATTACTTAATTTCTGTATTAGATGAAATATTTTTGTAACTTTGATTTTATATTTCATGTTGTACATATAAATATTTTTCTGGACATTAAAATAGCCCAAATAAAGTCTTATATATCTTATTACAAATAATATTTTAGTGGGCTAATGTCAACCATTGAAATTAGTTTTCCAAGTAGCAATGAAGCAGTAGCAATCAAGCAAGATTAAATATATATTTGTATATTTAATAAAATATTGTAGCAAATTTTGTAAATATTTTGCTTTTCAAAGTTAGTTTAAGAATTTGTGAATATAACTATATAAAATCGTTAAAGAAAAAAATAAATACTACCTCTTTGGAGGTGTAGGTTTAACTTAATTTTTTTTTTGGTACACCCTGAAAACACCGTAAAACAGTGTTATTTTTATTGTATTAAAGATAAATTTAAATTTTATGTTTGTAAAAATATCTCACGGAACTATTAACTTAAAATGAAAATGTGTGTTTATATTATTCGCTAAGGGCAAAATATAATATAAAAATAAAGTTATAAACTGAAATTAATTACTCACCGCAAAATAATACCACACAAATCGATTACCAATCATTGAAAATGAATCGACAAACAATTTGAATTTTGATATATCACTAATGAATTATTCGTAAACTTCAATGTATCGAAGTTTATTATCGGTACTGTAGTTCACAACAGTTCAACCCCTGTGAAATCCAGAACAAGACTGAGTTGATTTAACCGAAGCAGAGCTACCAAGCACTATGTTATATCAAACTTCATTAACGTGCGAAAATCGTACTACACAACGAATACATTGCTCTATTTGTAATACCTTGCTGAATATCGATGCTTTAAAAACAGCAGTGTAAACTTAAATGCTAACTCTCTTATTCAGTACTCCTTTATTGTAAAGGTATACTTCCGCCTAGCCATCCCGATAACACCCTTCACGCTTGAACTTGTATTGCATATCTGCAGGTAAGCTCAGCTATTCAACCAGAAAACTTTCTAAAAGCCCACAGTGAAGCGAACAGCTAATTAATTTTCATTTCCTCGAGTTGCTAAAGAACTAAATGATTTATTTAAAATTTCTATGTTCAGTATATAAAAAATACATTTCGTGCCTTTACGATGAGTAATAACTAATATTCAGGTAATGTGCAATTTCAGTTCTAATATTAAACGTTTCCTCCTGAGACATAAGAAAGATTAAGAAATTTCTACTTCATTTATATTATCAATCAAAAATGTTTAAATTTTTAGAAAAAACGGTATGTGCCCGTTACTTCGTCGGCGTGGACAAATCTACTTCGGAATGTTACTATAAAGATAAAATGTAACATTTCTTTGAATGTTCGTTACAATGACAATTTACACCAGTGTTTTGATGTTTGTATGTTATGTTTATATTTGGGCATGTTGTGTAATTGGTTTTGATACTGATATGATAAATAATATTAATAACCATTAGAATTAGTAATCTAAACAGACAACTTTTGCTACGATAAGCATAGCTGCCATTTCATAAGTATACCAGCTTTACGACGTTACATGCCCGACTAGAGAAATAGGCTCAACTTTGAAAATAATCTGAATAATTATTAATAATGAGATGATTATTTATTCAAACAATATTAAAATAAATAGAGAACAAATATTAACTCGTTGTAAAATATTATAAAGCACCCAGACAAAAACCCTTTTTACCCACAAACAAACATTTAAGTAACAAGATTAGGGAAAACACTCACGAATGGTATTACTATTTACGAAAATGTCTATTCGTTGCCCACATCAAATTATCTTTTGTGCTGTCTACACAATATTTTATTTCCACAACTTGTCGCCTACGTGATTTCCAGATTTCTTGTGAAATAATATCACATTTATCGAAAATTTCCGTTGGCATTGTTAAATCAGATTTATGTTAAGAGATATAATAGGAGAACTCGTGTATCATTAGTAAGTTATATTTGTATTGTAATAATAAAAGTGTATTTATATTAAAAGATAGGGGAAATGTATTTTTCAGTTTAAGTATGTCGGGATAAGCTTGTAATAAAATCTCCTAGGCATCACTAATTGTTTTGGCTATTTTCAATGACATTTAATTCCATTCGAAAATAGAAACAAAGTAGTGTGTAAAGTGTTTTTTTAGTAATTTTTTTCAACTATTTTTCTTTTTGACCAAATGAGTGAATCCAATGAAGAAATTTGATATATTATATATTTATAATTTTATTACAAAAATAGAAAAACGTAATGCAAGACGTGATCTAGATCAGACCTAATACAGTGTACGTAATAGTGGCACGAAGTTGGTTTAAGCGTTTTAAATGCGCTCTGGTCACCCTGTTACATTGGTATAATAATATAAAACTGAAGCAAGATTGGCGTGTCAGTAGTTACAACATAGTCGAAGAACTGGGAATTGACTTAGTTTTGACCCATTTGAAAAATGATTTGTGGGTGATAAACCAAACCATTTTGAAGAGATTGATAACTAGTGATAGAAAGTGGATCACGTACGCTGAGAGCCTCTGAAAAAGGTCATTGTCAAAGATTATTTAGGTTTCATGCACTGTAAACCCGGTTTATATCTCAATATGGTGATACTTTGTGTATGGTTTTGAATTGCATTGGATTGGCATTGTTAACTATGAACTTTTACCGCCAGGAACCATCTAATTCTAATCAAATCTTTATTGCTAACATTTCCATATTCCCAACTATTTCGGTCTCTTCAGAATCCTTTAGGCAGTGTCAGGTTAATGTCAAGAGAGGACTTCCAGAGTACTTATCGCGTTTTGCGAAGGCACATATATACTTATACTGTGATTTTTAAATACACTTTGAAAAAATAACGTCTTTAGTTTAAACAAATGAAAACATATCTTCTTAAACGTCATTGTTAATCTTTTAAGGAAGGGATCGAATTATTTAAACACTTTAAGTTGCCTAGTATTATGCATATAACTGAAGTTGAAAATACCAATACTAAGGCAAAAATGATTCAAAAACTGTATGAGGATAACTTTATTGTATAGCTAAAGTTCAAGAGACAGTGCGGGCTTTCTGAACTTAGTTTACAAACACGATTGCACTGTTGAACTACTAAGCGGAATGTTAAAATTAAAATTAAAACCGACCCAACATACCAATGTTAGAATTCTGCTACCTAGTTTTCTACAGTTGTGTAATGATGTTATATAATGACATAGCCATTGACATTGCCTCCTAACGATTGAAACATTAACTATGAAGTTAAATTTATTAATATTATTCTATTGAAGTTAAATTAATTTTAGGAACGTTGCTGCTTAGTTGCCTGTTTCGTGACGGTAGATAAGCTCGGACAGAATTCATTTATTTACATTCATAGGGAAAATCAATACCTATGCATGTCGTGGGGTTTTCCCCTCCTTATGGCATCTTCAAAGAATAGGCTTTTATTCAGAGATTAAGAAACCTTTGATTGTTGTTTAATTTATAAACGATACGTCTTTACATTTTAGTTATCTTATATAACAAATTTTTATTGTAAAATATTTTATCTCTTTTATTTTTACAGTTGCAATGAACATAAATTCTTACTTTAAATAAAATATTTTTTCTAGAGCGCTAATTACGCTAAAGTTTGACTTTTATCGATTTGACAATTTGGGAAATTATGCATTAAAAAAAACAAAATAACGCCTGATTCAATAAATATTATTTAAACGTAGACTTTTGAGCCACCAGCATAGAGGAGGATTTTAATTGGTGGTAGATTTCAATCGAAGATCATTGTAAAATGAGCCCTTCCATCGTGGCCTTCATTATATTATGTAAACGTACTTTCCTCCTCATGACAAAAAAAAATGACAGCTTGCTTAATAAACGTAGTCATAAGATATTATAATCTTTACTATGTATTTACACTACAAAGTATAATACAAAGTCGCTTCCTACTGTCTGTCCTTACGTCATATGCTTAGATTTTTAAAACTACGCAATGGATTTTGATGCGTTTTTTTTTAATAGATGGAGTAATTCAAGATGATGAGTCATATATTTTATACATTTATAATTAAGTAGAGAAACACTGATTATCTTTAAGGTTTCTAATATGATGTCGTCAAAAACGAGAAGTAATGGCTTATTTTCGAAGCCATTTTAAGCAATACAGCATTTATCAATTATCCAATGAAGTACATCAAATACATTGTGCATTTAATATATATATATATATATATATATATATATATATATATATATATATAGCCCTTTACAGCATGTAATATAAGAGTAAATTTTCGAAGATGTTACAGATTATAAAGGAAAGGAACATAGCGGTTGCGGCGGTTCCGGCTGGGAAAGCATTAGAATGAGTATCATCCAGTTTATAAACTATTGCAGTCAACGAAATTTATTTTGTACGTAATCGATAATTGTTGCAATATAAATAACGGGATCACTCGGATATCTTCTTATATTTAAAATTCTCGTGTCACAATGTTAGTTACCTTACTCCTCCGAAACGGCTTTACTATCTATTTTTCATCCCCCTAATTCTTAAGGTCCGGTCCAGCCATAATTTATTTTTATTTTTTTGGATGTAATTTTTTGTTTTATTTTATGATACAACATTAAAAATACATACAACCCTGAATTTTCAACCCTCTACGATCAACCCCCATTTTTGTATCGCGGTTTTTTAAATTATCCTGTTCCTGCCACAAATCCACTAAAGGGTTGCAAGCTGGCAACGGATCCATACTTACAATAATTGTAGTAAGATAAATTTGGTAGGTCTGAGATTCGGTTGGGTCTACTTTTTACAGCCCAAAATTTTTTTTATTACTTTATATGTCATATACAACGTTTGATGGGTCAGCTAGTAAAATTATATATATTTAATTTACACTATTGACATAACGAAGTCTGTCCACGCAGCTAGTTAATAAATATAGGTGGTATTCAAGTGCTGTATTTTTTTTTGCGATTTTTGATAATAAAGTTGAAGTGATTAGAGGTTCAAGGTTGATTAAAAACATTCAAGACTAGAGACTTGTCCTCGTGGAAGATTTTCTTTATTGTAGACAATAAATGATACACAGTTTTATAACTTAGAAAATTATGCAGCTATGAAAGAAAACAACAGTTATGTTCAATGTTAATAGATATGAAAGAGTTATGTTCCATGATTAGAATTTGTTAGTTTCGCTAAGAACTTCATTAATTATTTCGCCCTTTTTTCTCACTCACTCACATATTCATTAATCAAATGTTTGCATCCATTGAGAATCGTACCCAGGACTCCAAGCTCAGATTTAGAAACGACTAGGATATGAGTTCATCAATTTAAAACTACATTATATTTGTAGATATACTTTAGCATATTACGTTGCATTGATTTCATTCGCAAAACAATGTAATCGATCGCCCCTTCTTAAACAACTCCCATTAAAATGAGTTCGTATGCAAGCATTTATGGCAGTAACATACCGATAAATTTATAGCAGCCGTTCTTAATTTTAACTGGTGGAACTTTTGGCCGTAGTACAATAATTAATGATTTAAAGTTTAGTTATGCATTTACATATAATATGACCAACTAGATATTATTGTGTTTTATTAAATACACACAGTAAATAATTTAATTAATCGTTGGCTTTCTGGAATTTAGATTTATTTAGTCTTAGTCTTGATTTAGAAACCATTTTAGTAAGAAAATCTTATAATATTTTGTATTTATAATACTTAGTTTCCCCAATTAATTAAGACATATTTTTCAATTTTCTGTCAGATGATAAGGTTGGCCATACAAAGAGGTGACGTTGCTGGCTTCATGGGCACCGTACCAGCCGACCGCGATCTTTACGATATATACTTTTTTTTATTAATTTTTTTACAAATCATATTGTGTAAAATCAAAAATATTTGTTAAGAATTTAACATTATTTATTTATCCCCATAGTTTCCTAAATTTTAAAGTTGCTTAACCATCTGATAGGTTTGTTTTGCAAAATTTAGTAAAACGTTAATAATTTAATTTTTAATACCTGTGTTAAATTTAAACTTGACAATAGTTAGAAATCAGCTGTTAAATATTTTAGACAGTCTCCAATATTGAAAATTCTCTCTCTGAAGGTTCAGTTTTTGGATTTACATACTGCTGACATTCAGAGATGCCTATAATTTGTATATTTAGACTACGTTTTCGACTTTATAGTTAACTTAGGCTTTAGTTAAGTAACTCAAATTTTCCATATTATTTTAAAAAATTCTTGGAGATTCAATAACTTTTATCTTTTTTTTGTTTTCTTTTGTTATATTATTATAAGGATGCATACATTAAATCAAATAGCATAAGACAAGCAAGTTAAACTGGCATTGTATTTGAGAAGCTATATAATCTGATGAACGTTGTAAATAAAATTTATCAAGAGCATATTTGTTTTTCAAAAATTATCAGTGCTCGCGCCGAGAGTCCCACGTCGCAATTATTTCTTTTCTTCTTATTTGGTTATGGCAAATTCATAGCACCGACGGTTTTCCTGTAGATAGAGAAATACTATGTACTACTACTTATACCATCTCGGCCATAACGGCCATTCCCAATATTCAGTCTATATCTTACTCGAGATAAAAATAGTAACTATTGTTGACTTTTCTGTCCTAAACTTCTCGACGGTAACTCGCCTAGGAATCTCAGGTACGTCGGCCTATTATTTGCCAAAAGTGATTGCAAATTTTAATAATGTAATATCAACTCTTTTCCTACGCACGCGACCCTTAGAGGCAATTTTTTGTATTTTTCAATATTTTTTTTATAGAATAGGAGCACAAACGAGCGTACGGGTCACCTGTTGTTAAGTGCTTGCAACACCAGAGGAATGAAGGTGTATTATATCAAAAATATAGTTGTTTAACACCCATTATACAAGAAAATTTATTGAATTAGGCGTTACTTTGCGGAAATCCATAATTATAGATTGGCGGAATTAACACTAAAGAAGACTTACATCATTTGTATACCCATTATTACAGGCTATGCCATGCTATGAAAATACTGCTATTATTATAAATCAATTTAAAACCACACAAGCTGTAATGGTTCTCCTAATTTTCTAGATCTAAATCTGTCCGTATGTGTATATGTTATAGCTATATGTTTCACTTAAGTGTAAGTAATAAAGTACAACGTCTCAAGGGTTCAGCGACATTAAATAAATAGAAACTTTTACATTTGAGTGACTTGCTCAAGTAGAGCCACTTATCTCAATTTACTCTTGTTTCTTTTTCAAATAAAGTAGAGAAAATACTTTATAGACTAATCTAAAACCTTTTTATTAATTAAATAAATTTATTTTGCGTTTGGTATTATTTTTAGTTTGTAAACACATGTAGGTACATACTTTTTCTATAAGAAAAAGTGACGAGATAAGCAAGACGTCACTCGATATTAAGTGTTACGCCCTGCCTATTAAAATACAGTTCTGAATTCTTGATTGAACCTAAGATTATGTGCAGTATCACCGTTGCGCTTACAGACGTAATACCGCCACAGTGGAAGAACACAGAGTTAAACCTTACTTCACTACGAGACGTAGAACAGATGCAGTATATAAAATACTTAAATTTAGGACATCCTTTGCTCAAAGATATTATGGTTATCTTGGTCCCTACCTTTATCTTAGACTATCTTAATCATAGATCATGCAAAACCACAATTGATAAATATCTGAAGTCATTGGACTAGAATGAGACCGAAAATTTACTGAAAAATCTTATTTGACCAGTAGGCACAAAGGCATTTCTTCCCCTCGGGTTCATAAATACAATACACACATCACCCTTCACACATACACACATCCCTACACATTCACCATACACACATAACAGTCATAACAGTCATAACGTAAATATATTATAACACTTGATCGATTTTGAACACAATCAAATACCTAGTTTGTATAAGTATGCTAATTTCAAATACACGCACCTAAGTATCGATGATCTAAGGACGATGAACTAGTAAAAACTGTATCCTTTCGTGATACAGTTTTTACTAGTACTAAACGATAGGGTTTTTTTTTTTAAAAAAAATATAAAAAAAAGTGTGTATTACACAGCTAGTACATTATTGCTTGACGACAGGTAGCTAGCATCCTGCGGAAAGCCTAAAATATAGTCAGGAGACGCCATCTTGGAAAGGGTGACAGGAGGTGTCATCTTGTAAGCCATAACAAGCATTGGGGGTATCGGCGAGTACATATAAGCCCGTGCGCACTTCATTTGAGAAGACCCTGCCACAAGCACACAGCTGGCCCGAGGTTCGAGTCTGCTTAGGTGACTCTAATCTCGACTTAGACTTAGAGCGAGCCCAGCGACTGTTGTTGCGTAGTCTTTACGGCCTCCACGGCCCACGTCAAATGTCGCTGTAAAAGCATTCAGGGCTGACAGCATAGAGGAGGTTTTTAGTTAGTGGGGGGTGTCACTCGAGCCCGACATATGGGCCTCGTTTCGGGGTCTTTAATACGTAAAGGTATTATTCTCCTCTCGAAAAAAAATGGAGAAGAATTTTAAATAGAACTTGTAAATAGGGATATAGAAATAAGTGTTCTGATACCTATATAAGGCCTAAATTGTTAATGGCTTCTATAATTAGATAGTAAGCTCATAAGTAAATATTTATTCGTGTCCTGTGAACTAGTATAAGGGGAACCCCTATCCGTTTGGAAAGTCAACCCATTATTGTAATTGAGATAGGTATCTCTTTAAATTTAATTAAGTTTGTAACTCTTTGTAACAGATTGTTTAAATTCCTCGTTATTGTGTTTTTTTATTTCAATTTCACTTCAGCTGCCTAAAAATAAACATATTTTTCGACTCTTCTACTTTTTTTTGTCATGTATGCAGCCAATATCACTAATACTAATACACAATATATTGAGTTTAAAAAAAAGTATATCCTCTAAGCAAGCATGAAAGTACTGTAATGTACTTTCATGTAGCCTTTATGGTGCTGCAGTGGGTTTGATAACTAAATCTAGGTTAGGTATGGTAGTTTCATAGAAATATTATGTAATACGTAGTACATACTGTATTACATACATAATATTTCCATAATAATGTCAGCTTATGAAAAATATTTGTTTAATATCATTTGTTTTGATGCACTGGAATATTGTGTCAGTTTTATATTTGCCGCGTTTGCTCTATGGATGTGTACCGTTGCCATTCTTTGAAGTAGAAATAATACCGCTTTCCAGGGATAAGTTTGAACGGCAAATGGATATCCATTGGTTTATCTTTTACATACCCAGTCGTTGAAAAATTATTGTATGCGAAACGTTATTACGGTTGCCATTGTTGAAATTATGTTGATTTGTTTGTAACTTGAACTGAAAATCTACGACAAATTTAGCAACTGTAATTTTTTCGCGAATCACGAACTCGATTTCATTCATCCTTTATACCGAACCATAACAACGACATATCTATATTTGAAACGTTTTTAACCTTACTAAATTGACCTGCAAAGACAATCAACAAAGACCTCACAAATCGATCCATTTTGCTATAAATTTCCAATCAGCAATTATCAAATCATAATGACAACTAAATTTTTAGACTAATCTCTGTAATGTTTTTAAAAGGTGTAACGTCACTACTGTTGACTTGATGGTGATCACTCCTAATTGGGTCACTCCTAATTCATGGAAATAAAACTGCGTTGATCGCTTTCGTTTATTCCACGAGTAGCGTTAGACGTCCCAGAGAGGTACCGTGTGACAGCCCGAGCACGAATGCCTCGAAAGCCGTCGTCGAGTTTTCTTCTCACCCCCTGTGTTTGGACGGAAAGAGGGTGTCAGTGCGGAGCCTATGTGGCCTAGACCACACTGGCGACACTCGATGAAAATAGGGCTCGGCGCGTGTTTTCTATTCATGTTTTTTTATCAATAATTTCACATCACAATGTAATCAAGTGATGATTTATGAAGTAATATTAACTTAAATAGTTAAATTGAATTATTCTTGTTTTTATAATAGGTGTCTTGTAGTATTTGCGCCGATATATTCAACGTGTCTTCCTCCCTTATCGGATCAGTTGTTGTATATCATACGGGTAATAATGTAAAAGAACATCTGGCTTGTCTTTCCGCGTTCTCTGATTACAAACATTAATTATGTTTTTGCCACAGAGACTCACGACTGATATATTATATGTAACTTGACTTTCGTAAAATAAATGAACGCTATCAATTTTGTTATTGTTTTGTTCTTATAAAGCAGAATTATATAAAAGCGATGTGCAACTGCATTCATTTTGATATTTAGTGAATGTTTCAAAAGTTTATTTGGACAAATAGATTAAAAAGCTTAATTTTCACATGAAAATAAAGTGCGCTTCTTTAAACAATACAATTTTTAAACAAGCTTTTATGCAATAATCAAAAATTTCAACAACATAAGATTCTCTAGCTGGTAATGCCAATAAAATAAAAAAAATAAGATATATTAAGAAATACTAAGATATTCCGAATATTTGTTAATATCTGCGATACAAAATCATTTAAAGGTGTCTTTTCTTCACTTACGAGTACCTAGCAAAACACAATTTATGCTTCCTTCCAAAGCTTTATTTTGCCGTCGTTCGTTATTGCTTCATATTTTAATAATATATATGGCACGTCCAGCACTCACTTACCTAGAATTCTATTTCTATTTTCATAAGAAGCCGTGGACGCCGCGCCAACGCCTTTCTAAATCTGAGAGAAACTGATTGTTTATACTTATTGGTGTGGACGTTTTCCGGCTGAAGATGATGATGTAAAAACACTACATCTATCATTACAGGTTTGCCTTAACCTAATTCAACTGTCACCTTAACTTAAAACACTTCAGTTACAAGACAATGGCGTTCTAATCGAACACAAATGGTGCAATAAGCAGCTCACTCAGCGAATACGAGAACGGGTCTTAGGCTACGATCTATAGAGCATACTTAAACTTTGCCCAGACTTTACTTACGTATAACTGAACTCAGTGTAAGCTTAAAATAATCTTTGATTTCGTTTTAATAGTAAATATCCGAACGACCGAGGCTTGATCGGATTTTTAAGAATGTGCAACTCTTGAACAAAAAAAAAACGAATAGGTCTTCTGGATTCGAACCGGGGTTTTCTGCTTTCTGGATCACCCGATGTCTCATCTGAGCTTTTGTAGTCTTTTAAATCGTGGCGAAATTTACCTTTGTATTCTAATGTTATTGTAGCTGTTTCACGCTAAAACACGGATAAAACTATATTTTTTTAAATTAAAACCTAGTAATTTAACAGTCTAGAAAACAGTATTTTTTTTTTTAAATTTTAAAACTTTATCTGTGTAAAATAGGACAAACCGTCAAAATGCGGTCAGCCGTAAAAATTATCTGTAGCAGTCGATTTAAAAATTCTCTTTTGTATTATCTATTATGTTTTAGTAACTATTCTATTACTAATTAGTAACTTTAAAGTATGTTTTAGTTATATAAATTACTACATTCATTAGTAATAATCGAAATGTAATCTGTAGGTAAATCTAAAAAAATCATAAAAAATGCATGACAGCCCTAATTAATACGAAATTTGTTTAAATTACGTAGTATCTTTTGTTTATGTTATCTAACAAAGTGCTAGCTTGTTTAAAAACAAAAGCGTCGACATTCGTTTTTATAAACAAGCCCAAACACTTCAAAAGCAATATCGATTTATCGCCCCCGGAATTCCCTGTATACTAAATTTTATGAAAATCGCTGGAGCCGTTTCCGAGATTCTGATTACATATATACAAGAATTGCTCACTTAAAGATATAAGATTCGACAGCTGTAATTATACTAGGCTTAAGCTGAGACGAGACAGCTGAATGCAAAAGCTAAGTTCGCGTTTTTTTTGTTCAAAAGCTAGTTGGAGCGCAGCGGAGACCTATCCTTAATCTATGATTTTTCAATGATTAAAAATTTATAACAAGAAACATTGAACTGCATCCTCCAGGCCTATTTTTATATTCTGTTAATATTATGCTTTTCACAATAACTTTATAAACAAACGTACGCTAAAAATATTCGTTATTTCAAAAAAAATATTACCAAGCCTTTTCACGAGGTTTATCACGTCAAAATTTACATCGCAGTAACAGACAAAAAGATTCATTGTATTCAAAAGCCGTTCCGTATCCAATAAATCTCTGGATTAAATATCGGAAACGTACTCTATAGGATACCCAATTTGTTACTGAAGGCTCGGGCGATGAAACCGGGTGAGTTTAGTAATTTTACTCTGATGCGATGCGGTCACCTGGTGCTTGTGATTTTGATTATAATTTATTAGAATACTCTATTTACAATGACAAATTATTATTGTGTAGATAACTCTCCCAGTGAGGTTACTTTCATGTTACATCTGGCCGTTCTTCCTGTTTTTACAACGAAGCTAAGTTTTTGGATGATTAAAATAATAATTAAGCTTTAGCAATTGCGAAGGCTATAATATAATTCGTATATAAAAAGCAGTTAAGTCAGAACTTAGACTACAACAATATATAAGCCTAGGTTATAAGAAGCAATAATTCACTTACATTGAACTTGGCACCCATTTAGATCTCACTTCCATTGAACTTGGCACCTATTTGGATCTCACATCCATTGAACATGGCACCCATTTAGATCTCACTTCCATTGAATTTGGCACCTATTTGGATCTCACATCCATTGAACTTGGCACCCATTTAGATCTCACTTCCATTGAACTTGGCACCTATTTAGATCTCACATCCATTGAACTTGGCACCCATTTAGAACTCACTTTCATTGAACTTGGCACCTATTTGGATCTAACATACATTAAACTTGGCACCCATTTAGATCTCACTTCCATTGAAATTGGCACCTATTTAGATATCACATCCATTGAATTTGGCACCCATTTAGAACTCACTTTCATTGAACTTGGCACCTATTTGGATCTAACATACATTCAACTTGGCACCCATTTAGATCTTACTTCCATTGAACTTGGCACCTATTTGGATCTCACATCCATTAAACTTGGCACCCATTTAGATCTCACTTCCATTGAATTTGGCACCCATAAATGGCCAAATTAAGTATTAATTGAGGTCACCTCTATTTCATTTTGTTACTTACTGAATATCCTTATTAAATAATTAAGAAAAAAAATCAGTCTTTATTTTACTTTTTTAAGAACATTTCCTAATCAACTTAACAATGTCTGCATACAAAAACCATATAAAAGAAGTAGAAGAATAATATTACAATAAAAATGGTTTCGATTTAAAGCTTTAAAAAAAACGACACGCTAACAAATTGTAGCGTTAATGGAAAGGACTAAAACATCTTAAAAAACCAATTCTTAACTTTTATAATAACAACTTTGTCAATTTACTTAACACTGCCGTAACAGATTGAACTCTTGTAAAACATGATTGAGAAATCTCGTCTCAGGAAATAAATGATCATCATTGGATTGTCCTTTAAAACATTGTTTTGATTAAAAGAAAACCTTGTGCCACCAGAACAGTGTCTGTTTTTGATTATTTAGTTGAATTTAATTCGGTTTTAGAATTTATATTTGAATTATTCTATTTCATCTTATTATTCCTGTTACAATGCGCCGCCTGTAAGGTTTAAGCTTACTTAAAACATTAAAACTATAAATAGTTACAAGCTTCACAACAATAACGAAATCATCTTATTTTAAACGAAGCCATAGTACGTCATTCGTTTTTCAGCGTAATTAAATTGAAATATTATAAGCCTTATTGTAACTTTCTCTATAACACGTAGATCAACTTAAAAATCTTGTCTTTTTGGGAAATATTTTTATATTACAACTATTTCACCTATTTGTCACCTGTTTTATATAATTAGATGACCCATATGGTTCAGTAGTGACTGACTTTATAATCTGGAGTTCCCGGGTTCGAATATTGGTAAATGCTAATATTTGTATGATAAATGATAATATACCACTTCGGAAAAGTGGGGCTTTATATGACAAGAAATGGCAAGAAACTTATTGGCACTCTTTTAAATTATTTTATTATATTTCCTACAAAATATGAACTTGCCGCACTAAATTACATTGATAAAAACATAGTGTAACTATAGGCCAAAACAAATTCATACAAATTCATTATTCATAAATGTTATAAAGGAATATTATATTTATAAGATTACTTAATACAGGTTGTACAGAGCATTTATATACTATTCTTTGCAACTTGTCGTCTATCATTGGCTTGGGGCGAAGGGTAAGCAGAAGACAGGTGTTTTTAGACAAGTTTTGTGGTGAAAATATAGCATTTGGAGCTATGAACACTACTTTATCATGTTACACATACCCGGTAATGTTCAAGTTTTCACTTCGGCCAGCACTCCCGGAGTGCAACCCATATTCTTTTTAAATGATGTTAGGTATACAAAGAGATTGAAGAAATAGCTTTCACACTTTTCTAACAGCTCAAAAGCTGTATATGTTTCAGTATTCTTGGTACACTTCCTCGTAATGATAGTTTTAATTTAATGTTATCAAAGTATTGTAAATATATTATATTTTCATGAAATACCTATAATATAGGTATTATATACGTTTACGTAAAAAATATAGTTTAATTAAATATTTATTAGAATGATTTATTTATAATTATATTTAATAACTATTATACATTTACAACATAAGATAAAATCAACAAAATATGATATTCATTTATTCTATCTGTCATCTCAATGTGTCACAAGAGCCTGCTGTAAACTATTGTTGTGTTGATGTCTTCTGCACTAACACAACAATGTACTGAGTCAGCTCGTATTAACAGGAAATCACGCACCGCACACTTCTTTTTATTTTTATATTTAATAATGTTTGTTGCTTATTTCATTTAAATTAGTATTTTAAGATTGTAATTATAATTGTAAATTGAAGGTGTGTGTTTTTTATTTGCTAATAAAGTGTTTTCTATTCTATTATTTTATAATTGAAGATTGTTTAGAAGAGATGCTGCTGAAATTTGATTAATTATCCGCAATAACCAATGGTAGTATTGATAGTCTTGAACTATTAGTGTTATTTAGTACTTAAACAACTGCAACCACGGCTCCTCACTGCAAACTTTTTATTTTGTGTTTATTAATAAGTTCTCATAGTTCACAGATGCCGGTCGGAATCTTTGTAACGTTACATTTTAACAAACACTTTATATTATGCTTACAATTCTCATTATTGAGCACTAATCCGAATAAGTGTACCTACACAAATAAGCGCAAGCTATAAATATAACTGAGAGTAGTTTTAAACAAATGCGTCATGCTGAGGTAAAACTTGTTTAACATCAAAGAAAAGTGAAAAAAAGCATTTTTGAATATTTTGGAAGGAAGAGGGAATAAATTCGCACCGATTGCTTAATTTATCAGTATAAAAGTACTAGTCATTTATTGCGTTATCGTACACTAACATTACAATTTATATTAAAGTTAAACACCTCAGAAGTATGCCCGCTTTAATTATGCTTTGTCATCAATGAAGCACGTGTGACCAATAACAATAAAGTATTTTAGACTCTCAAAACCGTACCGATACGACTTAGCTCAGAATAAAGCTAAGAGCATGATCCCAAATACAGGGCGGCAATGCATCTCTTGACATCTGGCATTGAACGTAGTGTTTAAATTCTCCTTGTCTGCCATTATGGGTTTTCATAGGCGGTTACCTCAACATCATTTCCCATCAAATTAATCTCTTACCCGTTTGCTCTACCCCTCTTATGTAAAAGAAAACTTCGTTCATCAGATTTCCAAACACAAAAAAATTATATCGAATGAACGTGTAAAACAGTTCTAGCATTTGCAAATGCATTTCAATTTACAAAACCTGAGCAACGTTCAGAAGAGTTTTCATCTATTTTAGTACATGTTTCAAGTTGTATGGTTTTATTAACAAAACAGCCGTTGCACTCACCGCAACTCGAACTAAAATAAGGCTATATTTAACTTTTACGAGCCACTGCAATACGGGCTTCATTATACTCGTTGAATTTTTCTTGCAATTACGCTTAAGGCAGCCAGTTATAACATACATCTATATGGAATAATATCGAATTGTTGTTGTAACTCTACTATAAGGTTGATGATATTAAATTAAATAAGTATTGAGCTTATATATAGTTAGATAAAACTGACATTTACAATATTTACATATAAGCATATTGACAAAAATGACCATGTCAAAAATGGCGCTCTTATCAAATATTACTTTTGATTAACTTCAACCATAAGCACTTATCACCACTTAATCTTATTAAATATCAGGTACTTTTAAATCATGTTACATTTAGGTACAGTACTATTTTTGAAAATAATTTATGAAAAAAATATAGGATTCTAATCTAATTCATTTGTAGAATGTAGGGTTCGGTTGGGATGAAGGAATTTGTCCCGTACCCAATAATTTCGAACATTGACTAACCTTTCCCTTTATCAAAATGGTAATAACATGTTGCCGAATTTATGGATAAAATAGGTTAAATAAAATGAATATAATGAAAATTGTAATGAAAAACTTATCAAATAAAATAAAAATTATATTTTGACTTGTCTTTTTTTATGTTCATTAATAAATTTAGGTATAGATATTATAATAATTATTTCCTCACAAACAGATGTAATGAAATGTTAAACACTGTAAATTATAGTTAATTCACTACATGTCAAAGCCATAAACCATCGTATACTACCGTAAATAAGTATACTTAAAGGATGGAATGAAATATGTCAATTATTGTGTCATTTGTGACTAAGCAGTAATCGATATAATAAAAGTTGAGTTATTTAATTTAACTTAGAACTCAACTTGTATTAGGTGCTTGTTACAACACTTTTACTGAGAATATAAGGAACATCTGGTATGGTTTTATTATTATTGGAGCCGCAGCTCTAGCGTACAAGTAGAATTGTAAAACCTGTAAAAATATTTTAAATTTTACGAGCCACAGAGAAACAGGAATCATAATATAACATTAAGCTTTTCTAGTAATTAAAGGAAATGTAAACTTGAACTGAAAGAAAAGTGAAATGTTATGTAGATTTCTTAGTACAGTTTCATTTTTGGAGATTATTCCATTAAAGTTGTAGGTAGAAGTCTGATTTTCAGTTCAAACAAAATACAACAGAGTAATCGTTAAGTGTGAACAGATTATTCCGTAACTAGGGAGTAACTATTACAAACGCTCTTCGGAACACTCCCCGTGATAAATGCTGTAGAAGACACACAATGAAGCGACGTCTCTATGCAACGCCAAGTGATTCAGACGTTCACAGTGCACTGCATCCCCGACAATTCGAGTTGCTCTGCGGTGTACGCGGTCAAATGGATCGAGCTCATACTAGCGTGCGCCAGACCAGAGATGACAGCAATACTCCACCTGCGCTTTATAGTGTGCTAGAATGTGGGCCGGCTTGAAGTATTGCCGTGCACTATTAATAACGCCCAACTTCTTCGAAGCCAAATTAGTTTTGCCCTCCAGATGGCCACGGTATTGGCAATCGCTCGAGATTCCGTATTCCGATACTAGACTAGGCTTTAACGGATGTGTATTCGAAGAGCGGTGTACAACATATTATCATTGATATGCAGAAGAAACAGTGTGGGAGATAGCACACAGCCTTGGGGCACTCCAGCGTTCACGGGCTCCGGGTTCGAGCTATAACCGTCGACAACGACCTGTATGCTGCGCCAAGTGAGGAAACTGGAAGTCCACTTGCAGAAGCTCTCGGCAAGCCCAAATGATGGAAGTTTTGAGAGGAGCGCCTTGTGCCATACACGATCAAAGGCCTTCGCTATATCCAGGCTAACTGCCAGGCCAAGTACTGGCAGTTGGCCTGGCAGATAGTATAGATATCAGATATCAGCAAGGGGGAAGAGCTGGCTCTTCCCCCTTGCTTTCAATAGCCGCCGCCCATCTATGTGTTAGGTATACCAGAAGATCGCCTGCCGACCGACCATGGCGGGAGCCGTACTGCCGGTCGTTAATTAACTGGTGACCCTCTAGGTATACCAAAAGCTGGCCGTTAATTATGCTCTCCATAATTTTTGAGGGCAGGGAGGTAAAAACAATATGTCTGTAGTTTGCCGGATCCGAACTGTCTAATTTTTTTTTGAATTGGATGGACAAGGGCTTCCTTGAATCAGGGACTACGCCTTTTGATAAAGAGTGCCGGAATAAACGCATTAGCACCTGCGTCAACTCAGGGGCACACGTTCTAATCACAACGAAAACAGAGCTCGTTGAACATTTTTCTGTCTGAACTGTATTCCAGACATAGAGCTCTGACACCGCGGGATGGTCTGTGGTATGTTTCCGTTGTCGTCAAGAGTCGAGTTGGAGGCGAAAAGAGTGCTCAGTAAATCGGCTTTCTCTATTGCCGTTTGGGCCAGGGTGTCATTCCTCATGTCCAACGGCGGCAGGGACGGCTAGTTGAAGTTACCAAGAGCAGCTTTCGACAACGAACTTGCGTGTTCTAGTCGGGTAACTGGAAAGCTGCTCACCGATTTTTACAATGTGCTTCGATTTGTCGCTTAAAGAATCTGGAGGCACGGTTATATTTCCTCTTTAGAACTTTGCAGTACGGATCCTTTGAGCCCATCGCCGAAACCCAAGTTTGATACGCCTGTTTTTTGCAGTCTGATGCTGCTTTGACTGACGTATCGAACCAGTGCTGTGATCTACAACCGATCGGTACTACAAAGCTTGGTATAAAAATATCCATGCCCTGCAGTATCACATCAGCTACTGCAACGGCTCAGGCACTGGGATCATCCGAAGGGTAACAAACCTTGCCCCAAGGGTAGGATGCAAAAAGAGAATGCATCCTATCCCAATCTGCTGACTTGTAGTGCCAAACGCGGCCGGTTGCTGGTGGTCTACGACGTAGGTGATTGGCACTACACTCCTGATCAAGCAATGATCGGACGTTCCGAAAGGGACGCCGATAGAGACTTGGTAACTATCGGGATGTGTAGTCAGCAGAAGATCTAATAAGGGGGGCGTGTGGCTATTCACATTCGGGAGCCGCGTTGGCGACTATGTGCCGGTGCAAAATTATTCACAGATTGCCCTGCGTAGTCTGTGGGACGTACCCCAAGTTATTCGGCATTGTGCCCGTTGAAGTCACCCAAGACTACGATTACAGCAGAGGGGATCTGTGCAAGCACGTCGTCTATTGCCGCTTGAACGCAGTCCATGAGATGATCGGTTTCCGGCCGTTGGCCTCCGGTGCTCGATACTAACCTATACGAAATATAGCGGCACTAGGCCGCTGTTTCACGCCGGTATTCTGTGCGAGTGTGGTAAGTAGCTCGGACGAGTCTGGCCCGATTGTGCTGACAGCATAAGACGGCAGCGTGACTCTCCCACTTTTAAAAAGCCCTTAGTCGCCTCTTACGACACCCTTAGGCCTGGGACTACCCTATTCTTTTTTACGCCCCGGGGAAGCACAGGGCAAAAAACATCTATCAATCAATTAATTACTGCACGCTTCATACAATCACGTGAATGGCTTTTTTCTTAGAGAGTTGCACTAGGCTGGATATGAATGACAAAAATTTTCTTTTCTTTGTACATTTACCACCACTTCAGAAAATGTTGAGATTTATTATAATATTAACGATTATATGTTAGACTGGTCACGAGAGCATTCATCCACCACAAGTAGACCCCGATCACAAACATGACGCATGGCCCAGCCATCGCCTCCCTTGATCAAAAAACCTGGATCAGTTCTTAAAAATTTAACAAATATAATAATTGTTTAATACCTACATCTCATGCCATGTCATATTGGATTCAATAAGGGAGTATGATCGAAATTTTCTTTGATATGTCATAACGTGGAAAATCCAATATAAGTTACGAGCTTCTTGTCGCATTAAGCAATCCCTAACTGTGTCGCGACAGATGGTATCCTTAGTTTTTGTGATCTTACTTTTGGGCGATTCTCATTTTTAGTTGAATATTAATAAGTTTGTTTTTAGCGTGCAATATATCAATTAAAACTTGGGGAAATTAATATTGAAATTATATCAATATATTAAATATTCCAATTATTTAAGCAATTTGCATTTTTCTGATAGAAATCATAATATCATAGTCGTATCATTTTTTACTGTTGTTGTTGAACAGCAAACAGTAACGCAAAATTTTCCCGAACTAGGTCTTCAGTGCCGGTGCCTTGGTAGTAATTCCATGCATTTTAGATACTTCTTCATGAATACCAAGATGCAAATTCACAGACCGCTGTGAATGTTCTTCTTGGATCAATGAAACAGCTTGGTTGTTTTAATTGTTTCCATATGTTAACAAGCTAAAAAAACACAATAGCTGTCACAACACACAGACGCTATGCGAAATAAAACATAACGTCGAATCTAAACAAATTGACAAGAAATACTTTTTTTATAATGGCCATTGCTTGTTTAGATCAGCTTGTATAGGAATCACGTTAAAATACTAAACCTCCTTTTAATATTAGTATAAGAAACGTGAGTGAGTTAAAATAACTATGTTTTTAACACAACTATGTAAAAATAGATTAAATCATTTGACTAACCAATAAGTCTGTGAAATTAATTAGAACATCAATACACAGTTGTTCGATAATACTCCAAACCACAAGTCGAGTTTAATTAAAGCTCTTTTGCCAAAACATTTAAGAGTTCTTGTGCCAAAACTATAAAAAACTTCCAATCTCAATCTGGTTCATGACAGAGCTTTGAATGAATTTGATTTAATTAAAATTAAAGTGAACTGAAGTTCGTCATCGTAATTAAATGAAATATGCTGTTTTATAAAGATAGCCCCGGATAAGCCTGGAGTAGTTTATCTAATAAGTATGAAGTAAGCATCAGCAATAAATTTCTTGCTAAACGTTAATGTTATATTATTTTAAGGGTGATGTAAGAGACATATCCTGGGAATATGTGCCGCTGATCATGGCCACATACTCTCGAAAATTCCTAAGGAACATAGCCTGGGTGTCTCATTTTTTCCATATTTCTATTGTTTTGTTTATGAATACTATGGTATATAAGACTATGTATAATGACAACTGGATGTTCATGACTAGCACTTTATTTCTGTTTATAATTTTTTACTCTATTAACACATGCCATCGTCCACTGCTGGGCTATCGAAAGGAGTTTTTGCCAAAATTGTCATGCTTGGCATGCGGGTTAGTGAACGTATGTTGTCTTATGCTTTACTAGCTCACCCGGCAAAAGTTGTTTTGCCATATAAATTGTATTGATCTTTTGCCTGCTAGTTGATAAGAGATGGCGCTAGTTGTATTCATTAGTAACCATCACACTTCTTTTATATTTTGTATAATTCACACTATAGTTTTATAAATTATAGCCTATTTGTTATTCTGGTGTGTAAGCTATATTATTGTAAAGTTTCATCAAAATCTATACAGTAGATTTTGCGTTAAAGAAGTTCAAACATCCAGACATACAAACTTTCACATTTATAATATTAGTAGGATTTTGAACAAAACAACGTGCTAAGTACAAAATATAAATTCGTCCATTGTGTCGATTATTGGGTGTTCATTACTGATGTGTGTCTATTACTGGTGGTCCATTACTGAATTTGTGGTGTCGAATACTGACACAATGAAAGTTTTTAACAATGTTTTTTTATCTTTTGTTAGGTAAAAGTGACACAAATAAAAGCCACCTTTCTATTGATTATATATCTGTTAATATTCAACAATGTTTAAAAGCCAGACAATACTTTTTATGTGTTGTATACTTGGTCATAAAATTCTTCATATTTTTTAAGGTTTCACTTCTACCACGTGTGAATTGAACATATGTATTTTTTGCTTTGTCTCCGCTTTTGTATTTAATTCAGTCATATGCTTTTTTATGTATTTTCTTTTTTAATTTTTTATTTTTCGAATAATAATTATTTAATATCTTAATTTTAAGTTAAGAATAAGTGAACTCGCTATTCCTCATATAAACGCCTAAGTTGATTGAGTCAAGAGGGTGGCTTAAATTATTTGGTAGCTTGTGTTTTGTATATTTTGAACAATCAATGATAATGATTGATCAAGATCCTCCTAAAAAAGAAAAGTTCCTTGAAAAAGTGCATTTTTCCTAAAATTACAGTGTTATATTTTAACGAGCGTATTTGTAGCAAATGACGCATTTGTAGATATATTCCAAACGTAATTAAAACAGTTATTCGTATTTACCTAGACATTTTAGGTTACACAAAGAAGAAGTACAATTACTCCACACAAAGGAATGTGTGAATCATGAACAGGATCGCCTCAATCCCTGCATTTGTTAAACAACTCGCGTTAAATGTATTCGAATGCAAGCAATTAAGTAAGTAATCCACAATTAAATTTATTGCATTCGCTTCGAAAGTTTAATGTTGTAGAACTCTCAACATTATTGGACAATAATAATTAGTGATGCAAAGTTTCGCAACGTCAACTATATTTCACAGACTGTTAAATACAGTCAACGTCGACGTATAGAAATGTGTCTGAATATCATCACTATATTGACACAGTTCCAAAACACACACAGACAATCACGATTGGCTGCGGGAAAGTACTTCGGTATAGTAAATTATGTATGTTTGGTGAATTTCGAAATGAAGCTTTTTATACTGTGTTGTGCGATTTTTTGGTAGGGCAACACGTTCGACTAGGTTCACGTCACGGTTGACCACGACATGCTTATGACGTATGTGCGTGAACCAGACAAGCTACACATTGTATAGCTTCTGTGTTTTTGAATTTAATTTTAAGACAACATTTATTTACGTAGCTGCGACGTGGGTGGTACGGCGGGCGGATATTGTCGAGGGAGGAGATGGCTTATAGCGTCATGCTCGTGAATGGGCGCCACTTGTGGTGGCTGGATGATCTTGTTACCGGGATGTTTACTTCATGTTTTTTTTATTTAATTAATTCTCTTAAAATTAAAGTTTCTATATGTTTTATTTAATCAAATGGTCGCATAATCAATTTATTTATTAACGGACGTATGGATTGTCGCATCTTCTGTATTCAATAACTCTTGTGTTTATACTTATAATTTTTTTTTATCACTTTGCATATATTGTTATTGAAATGATTTGTAAATTACATTAAAAATAAGAACTTGTAATACCATATCTGTTTTGAAAAGAGCAACTTAAAGTTTTGTGACCATTCTTCCTTCTTCCTTTCCTTCTGAATGAGTGTACGAAAAAAAAGACATAATATGAAATTTTTTTTTTTATTTTGATTTATTTTTCACATATTTATCCTGTGTTGGGGGCCCTTATAAATTAATAAATTATTACTGCGTTAAGGTAAAATGTGACAGACATAATCCTTGAGGGCTATCTACGAGAAATAAAAAATAAAATGATATTAATTTTTGTCATAAATTAGGAAAAATGTTTATATCGAAAAAAGTGGCAATACCCTTTATCAAATTATATTTCGACGTTGTATGACAAGATTCATTGTATTCAAAACCTACTCTCAATATGTTGCTATATAAATTTGCAATGAACGACTGGAATTAAAAACATCACAAACATTTTGTGTAGCATCGGGAATTTGTTACTGGCGGGAAGGGCCAAGTGATGAAGAGGATTTCAGTGTGATATTTCATTACGTGACATCAGTTATTTTGTCAATTTATTGCCCTTTGAGTTGTACCGAAAGTATCCTTATAATATACAATATTTCATATGATAACATGAAGTAAAAACTATCATTGCAAGAAAGTACCCAGAATACGGGACATTTTTCTGCGTTGGTTATAGCTATGGGTATCCTAGGCTAGGCTGATCCGTTGACCGAAATAGCGACCACCGCTTGGGTGTCCAGTAGCCGAATTAAGGCGCGTAGATAGTATTACGTATACGGGCTAATTGCCTCGACACCAAACGGCACAAAGATGTAAGTCTGTATTTGTATTTAAAATTAATATTATAAAACAGTACACACTGCCAGTACATATAAGACTACCTCCTGTACGATCATAAACGTACAAGCCAATGTAAAAAGAATAGTGATGAAACAAACATAAACTCGCAATTCCATTTACTAGGCACCGTAAAATTGCTTTATCTTTTAATGTGAATTGTGTTATATTTTATAATAAACTCCCAAATCATATTATAATATTATAACCAATTAAAAAATTTTAATGTGTCGTAAAAAATAAATTAAAATCTAAGGCCTATTATAATGAGAAGAGTATTTGAATGATAAACATAATGGAATCAATGTTTCTAAATTTATTGTTAATGAATATTGTTATACTCATTTGAATGCTATTGTAACTTTTGTACTTTATCTAGTAGTGTTCTAAGCAGTACCCCAGCACCAAACGAAGTAGCTTGGACATAAGATGGAAAGAGTCTTAATGCAACTGGCACTCCATACAAGCGCGATTATGTTAATTGGATTTTTGAAGTTAAAACTACTTTAAGCACGCGTAACAGTCATACCAAAGAGAATAAAGTACATATAGGTGGTTTAGAGGATCTTTTTTTTAAATTCAGCTTTAATCGTCAAGATAGATACACTGCAAATTAGAATAGTTTCAAATATGAAGCAGAAGTAGCTCGCAATACCAATTCTATGTCTTAATTAGGTACTGTTAATGAACTAAATATGCGTATATGGTTTAATCACTTCCGTAACGGAAACTTCGACTAAAAGAATGAACCTGTAATAAGACCAAAACACAACAATTAAATAATGATAAATTGAATGAGATGGTAGAAGTTGATTCTTAAAAAAAGTTATCAAATGATTTAACTGACCTACAGAGAAAATCAAACGTTGTAATTTGCACAGGAATAAATAAATTTTTGGGCATATTCTCACGTATAAAAACAAGATTCTATATGACCATTTCCATCGAATCATCGCCGTGGTTACGGTCACAATGCTATAACAATGCCCTAAATCGAAGCCCATAGATATAGAAACATAAATATATTTATTTAGAAAATCAATCAATTAAGAATATGGGGATGACAATAGCATAACATAATATTGTAACAAAACCAGTTTGTAAAGGGGCATTGACATGGGGAGAAGAACTGAAAGAAGTTCCCAACCCATCTTTTAAATCATATTACAACTTCGCCAACTTAATATTATAATTTTAGGTGGCCTGCGTAAAACCAGTCAAGAACTATAGATTAATATCTTCCCTATAATCAGCTGTATTATATAAAGCTTTCTATGTCAAATAAACTTTAATATAGTTCTTTAATTTGTGCTCAGTGAGTCCTAGTATACTCTAAAATTAATTATTATTGTATGTTAGACACCTCAAGGAGTAATCCACTACAGTTTCCTCAGTGAAGCAATAGGAACAGATGTCTATTGAACTAAACTTTTAAGAGTGATGGTGAAATTGGTCGTGAGATGGACTCGTCTCGTTTGCCGACCTTCACCATTATTACTCCATGTAACGCAAAGCCTCACACGGCTCGAGAAACTGTTAAACTCTACAGGAACTAAATTTAGAAAACCCCGACAGCCTCTGTACAAGTTGAAAATTACAAAATGCTTAGATTGGTAAGAACGAATCTTAAGTAAATTTTATATTTTTGTCTTTGGACATATCCTTAAAGGCACGGGTTTGGATATTGCATAATAAATTTGTATATAATGTATAAGCTAGTCCCAAATTTAGTAATTACTTATTATTAACAAAGCTTTTAGACTTTTAATAGAAATTAATTCAATTATTCTATCAAACAGTGAAAAATACATTCTGATGATTATGTAGATTACTACCACATTATTAAAAACCAAGATTTGACGTTTAAGGCACTTACTGCCCTTTTAAGCTGATCTAGTGATTTGAGCTTTATTTCTTTACATCTATACATTTAGGTATTTACTTATAAATTGTATTTATTAGTATGTGTTAATATTTCACTATTTTAAATAAAAGTATTTTGTAAGAATTGTCATTTATTATTTTCAATATAAGGACCGCCTTCAGCGGTAAAGCCTTCTCCATTAATTTCCACTCGCTCCTGTCTCTTGCAATTCTTGTCCATATATTTCCTGCTGTTTCTACTATGTCATCGCTCCGTCCCTAGGGTATATCTATTAATGTCTATTAATATATTACTAAATCAGTTGTTTCGTGTCAATCTATAAAGAATGAATGCGCACTGATATATTGCTTAAACACATCTGACTCTACAATGAATATTTTAAGACTCATTGTAAATTCAGTTTTATCCAACAAGGCCTTAGAAACTTCTGGACTTCTTGTAACTTGAGTCTTACTAACATAACAGCGGCTACATTCTCCACTACTTAAAGTGTAAATGCTACTTGTATAATAAAGCTATTGACTCTTAGGAGCCTTTTCGATGTCGTCTTCGTTTTAAATGTTAAGGTTTTTCTTGATATATTTATACCTTGACGTATTATATTCTTTAAGCGGTAGAGAACTTTAAGATTTAATACATGTTAGACCAATTCGAGTTTTTAATTTCCATAAAAGTTCCTCCCTATTTCATCTGCTATAGTTACCAGTTGAAATTAAGATTCAAATGTCATTTTAAAATGTCATTCGTATAATAATTTTCTTATTTAGCGAATTGTGGCTATTTTCAAAAATCCGTAAGTTTATTATTTCAATTTGGGCTTGACCCAAATTGAGGATAAATTTAATATATAGGAAAATATATTATCAGCATTTGGAAAAGCAGGAAGATCTCTATCAGAACTAAAAAGAGACTCGTAGATATGTTAGTCTTCTCAATCTTCCTCTATGGCTCTGAAGCGTGGCAGAGAGGAAAAACATTGATGCGTTTGAGATGTGGTGTTGGAGAAGGATACTTCAAATGCCGTCGACAACTCAGTGAACAAACAAGTCTATCCTGCAGTCACTACGCATTAGCATTAGATTTTCCATAATTTGCTATCAAATAATATTGGGATATTTTGGTCAAATTGCCCGACGCCTTTTCAGAAATGTAGTCGTAAAAAGTATGATGACGACCAAATAGCCGATGGTTGGACCAAATCAATATACTCACTCACACACACATGAACATGCTTAAGAATAAGAAAGGAAAATATGATATTGACATTTCAGTCTTCTTGCTTTTAAAATGTCAAAAATCGATGAAGAGAACGTTATTTTACTTCAAACCCATAACGGATGAAGTATTGATCATTTTTTACAGTATTTTTGTACGAATGTGATAAAATATATTAAGTGTTTGTTAAATAATATGGATTGGAAATTTTGGACTTTCATATTGCAATGCAGTTCAGGTTCGAATAACAGATTGCACATAAATCTGAAGTTTAATTTTATTATTAATCCATACGTCACTGCAGCCATAACAATATCAAACTACAGATGGGATATTTAAATCGTTTGTTAATTATACATTTAATACCAAAATATTAGTATTACCATAGAAATGCATTAAAATGACGTCATAACATATAATACCAGTGGGAGGCTCCTTTGCACAGGATGCCGGCTAGATTATGGGATTATGGTGAAATTATTGGGCAAATGAGGCTTAATATCTTACCTTATGTCTTAAGGTGACGAGCGCAAAACGAGAGCAATTATAGTGCCGCTCAGAAAATTTTGGTTTTACAAATCCTGAGCGGCACTGCACCATCAGATGAACGTTCTCCTCGTGTCGTACCTTATTTTCATTAAAAAAAATACGCCTTTAAAGATATTGAAGAGTATTCAGTAATATTCCGCTTGCCAATAAAGTTTCAAGAAGTCTCAAGCGGATTCAGATGATCTACTAAAAGTTACAGATCTTTTATTGTTTCATCGAAAGCTCAATAAAATTACCTTCAATTTATTCTTGAAGTGTTCAATTCATACTTAGTACCCGGAGTGCACTCATTGTTTGTAAAATGAGCTACGCTATCAGAGCTTACTTAACTCCATTGTTTTGCATAGCAGACAGTGCTAATTTCACATAATATTATCACTCTAGAGGATTATAAAGGATAGAACGACTAGATTAGCTTGTGACATTACCCGATCCGCTAAACTCCAGCGTCTAATACAGACACGATAATCCAAACGTAATTAATTATTTCATTTATTAAAACGTTTACCTGTTGTACACAAATATGAATACTTACATTTACGAAATAAGAATAACCATTAATCAAACTCGTTATTATATTTGAAATTAGTATTTGAGAAATAGCGAAATGTAATCAAAGAACTCTCAATAATAATGAAAACTACAAAATTTACTAAAACAATTTTATTGGATTTCTTAAAAAAAAGCCTTTGTTTTTCAATTTATTGTTGCAATTAAAATTAAAACAATTACCTCTATATGCTATTTGAAGTATAAATCTGGAAAGTTGAATTTGGCTATTTGGTAATACGCTTATTGTAACACAAGTTAAAGTAGCTGTCAGCTACTCACTTTGTTTATATACTTATCGTTTATAGCAATAAAAGTTATTTGAGTTCTAGTTGCCATGTTAGTTCTGTAGTAAATAAGAATTTTCGTCTATGAGAGCGACAAAATGGTGAACAAAATGCGTCAGCGTCATAAAATAAAAAACATTTTTGCTGTTTTGGTGTGAAAATACCGTACGAAATAGCATCTTTAAGGTATCTTTTCGTTGATTTACGTGATTTAAAGTGATTTTGATTTGATTTAATTAAATTGCATAATGCACCTTAATCCCAACCGCAAGGCTGAGAGTTAGAGGCAATATACGTCTTCCACCGAGGAATTGGCCCACACTGACTCTCGTTCAGCGTGTCAACGCCTCCTGTACAGGCAAAACATATACCAAATTGGTTCAAGCAGAGTTTAAATTAACTTGGTTGTTCGGACGTGTTACTTCATGCTGGCAGATTCTTCGGTGTAGGACGCATGATATATTCAAATTCAAAATTTGTCCAAAAACTCATTTCGTTAAATTGAACTTCTTTCTTTAGTTTTGCTACTTTAACTATAACATAAATCATTTCTTTACAGAAGTTATAATTGGCTCCAGTTCCGTTTGCATTGTTAGAACTAGTTTCAATTGTTCATTCAATACTTCATCCGCATTGAGAAAATGAAAGTTTGAAAGTATGACGTTATGTTATAGAAACGACAGCACTACGTTTGTATTTCTAAAAAGTAAATAAATTGGGTATCGTATTGAATAGGATGGGTATCCTTATTACAAATATCTAAAAAATTGATTCTAAAATATAAAACAGATGACACAGTTTTACTTAGGCAAAAATTGCCATATGTTATTACTAAACAGACTTTGGTCCATATTTGTGAAACTATCTAATGATGTTAAAATATAATATAGGTATGCTATCAATCAACGAGATCAATAACAAGCAAATTTTGAAAATATATTTGTGTTATTCAAAATCAGCCACGTTTTTGAAAAACAAGAACATATAGTTAGATTAGATAAAGGAGGCGCGAAAATCTGGTCTGGTGCATCCCAATTTATTTTTAAACTATTTGACCGCATGCAACGCAAACCTACTTGAGAAGTCCGGAATCCGACATTGGCTTATAATATGGCGTGATTTTTTTAATAGACACAACGGTTCATTGGGCAGCGTATAAATTTGCAAGGCGGGTGAACTAAGTCAACCGGGTCCTGCCACTACCTTGCGTTCATAGATGCGCTCTTTCACCAACAATCTTCACAATATCTGACAGAAAAATGTCTCAAGTTACAGACAGTCGAAGGAAGCCATACCAATCGTGGAGGGCAACCTGATGGGTTACACATCACTAAAGAAGTCCCAAATGGCGTAACGACAGCCCGAAGTGCAGCGGATGTCTGACTGAGAATGAGACGCTCACTCACGTAATCCTGGAATGTACGGGAATGGCCAACAAACGGGCTTATTAAATACAAAGTCGCTCCTAAGAAGTCTGTGACCTGAAAGATGCTGGGCTAGTAGGAGTATCTTCTCAACACTTCAGGCAAAACCAACCCAACTACTTAGTAATTATTGTTGTTACGTAAAACTACTTGGTATAATAACGAAAACAGGAGCTGCTATACTATACCAATACTTTGGCGTAGCAAAAAGACTTCGCTTCATTTCATTGAATCGAATCACAAAATCTCTACTATATTCAAGTGTGGCGTGCGTCTTATCTTGGGGTCCTCAATTTTTTTGCATACAGTAATCATACTATGGAATAAAATTTTCGCTTTCTTTCTTTTCTACTATTCAATTAACACGTTGAACGTATGAAAAATCGAGTATTTCCATACAGGCCACGGGACTCACCGATGAGCCTTCTGTTACTGAACCATTCAAGCCACACATTGCAGCTATCAAACAAAACGTGTACGGCGAGTTTTTCAAATCCAATAAAGGTTTGTGTGTTTTTTCAAGGTATCGAGGTTTTATTTCTAACTATTACAGAAGGCAATATTATTTTGCTTATATTTTGTTAGTAAAATAAAAAATAATAATGAAATATGGATTATAATACTGGAGCATAATAGTTTCTTCATCAGCAAATATTTTTTTTTACTTTATATCAAGACACCTTATAAAGTCTAGCTAATTATTAAAATTTTACTACATGGTACATAATTTGACAGATGTTTTTAGTATCACATTAATAAAGCAACAATAAAATAATTAAAAGAAACATAATATATATAATAAAAATTACAGAGTAATCTTATAAAACAAAGCAAACCACGTGAGCCGTTGCTTGATCCCTCGTCCAGCGGAAATTCCGTATTTATTATTTATATATTTATTTATTCCGTGAGCCTTTTTCTATAACGCTAAAATGATACGGTGGCAGTAGCAAATTCTTTTTCTGTACGATTAAACAAAACGCATTTAACACACTTTGGAAATAAATGTCTATTTAAAAATATATCGATTTTCTGATTTCAGCTTGGCTTGAATAGAACAGTACGCTAGGCCCACCGATGGGTCGTAAAGCGTACAACGTGCAACGTGTTAAAAAGTACTTCAACTCAAATATTTTTTTAATTTAAAACTGTATTTTTAAATCACTTATTGAAAATCATAATCACCACCTATTCGAGAACACATGCCTCATAAGTCGGGCAGTGAGAGGGTAACGTCTCAAGAAACTCAGTGGACATTTTTATAAACGTCATTGTTTTTCTCAAATAAAATTGTGTGCCTGTCTAATTATCCTAAGTTTATTACAATGATGATCTGTTCTTAACTTCTAAAAATATTTCTGAATTCGAAAATTCGGTACTCAATTTAGTGACAAGAATACTTTTCACAACAGTTTCACCGAAATACTTTTTCTCCAAAATGCTGCGTTTGAGTTTGGTCTAGATGTCCTGGGTTTGAATCCCGGTAGGTGCAAACAGTTATATGATGAACATCGATAATGTTTGTTTCCGAGTCATGGATGTTTATATGTGTTTAAAGTATGTATATCGTATTAAATACACTGGCCTGCAAAAGTAAGTATCACACTTTTCAAATTAATTTTTTTTCTTAACTATAGAAGGTAGAGATTTAAGATTAAAAACGTTTTATTGCAAATTTTATAGGCTTTTCTTAGAAAATTCTTAGAAACTAAAATTATATACTAGTAACATTTTTAACTTAAAAAAGATAAAACAATGAAAATAGACATTTATAGTTTAGTGTAAAAAATTCAACTAAAATGTATTACATGTTATTTAATTTTTAATAACTGGTATTGCCTCCTCGAGCTCTGATTACAGCTTCGAGCCGGTTTGGCATACTGAACACTAGGTTTCGGAGCCGATGCTAGGGTAGGTGGTGGTCTGCGATTTCTGACTAGCCTCCCAAGCTCATCCCAGGCGTGTTCAATCGGGTTGAGATCAGGACTTCTTGATGGCCAAGCCATCACGCTGATACCAACCTCCTGAATATACTCTTGTACGATATGAGCCGTGTGTGGCCGGACATTATCATGCATCAGCATCGAACCATCACCCATATTTGCTAAATACGACCCTGCATACTCATTGAGAATCTCTTGAGCATATCTTTGCCCAATGTGGGTGCCATTTTCTATGGCTACTAGCTCTGTGCGACCTTCTGAAGATATGCCATCCCATACATGTACAATGCCTCCACCGTATTGGACTCTTACTGACATGCAGGCTTGAAGTTATCGCTCACCAGGTCGCCTGTAAACACTTCGCCTTCCATCAGAAGTGTAAAGGGAAAATAGAGACTCATCTGCAAACAAAATTCTTGACAATTCTTCTTCATCCCACTGCATGTGTTCACGGGCGTATCGCAGTCTCGCTACTCGATGCTGTCTCTCTAGTTTTGGGCCACTTGCTGGTCTTGGGGGTTTCAAATTTGCTTCAGCAAGTCTTCTTCTCACTGTACTGTCACTAATGTAGTCCCTCCGGGTCTGAAGTAGCTGTTGCTGGACTTCAACTGCATTTTGGTGGCGATTTCTTAACACAGTGGAAATAATATAACGATCTTCTCGGGCGCTGGTACACCTGGGTCTGCCATTACAAGGTCTCCTCAGATGGTGTCCAGTCTCTTCGTACCTTCGCTTTACCTTCTGGACCGTTCGTACCGTCACACCCACCATTCTTGCAGTGCGACTCATACTGATGCCTAGTTCCAGAAAAGCCATGATCCTAGCATATTCTTCAACTGAAAGAGGCATGATAAATAAATGTTATGTGCTTTTTAGCATAAATTTTTAAAACATGTCCCATCGATCTTGAAAAAAATTTAAAACAGAAAGAAAAATGTGAATGGTAAAATTGTAATTCGAAAACGTCCACTTTGAAAAAGGAATGGTTTTATTTTTAAAGTTTTTTTTCAGCCAATTCTTAAAAGAAGGTTACCGACTATAAAGTTTTTATGTACAAAATTAAATTCTCTTTGGAGTCCTTTTTATTTCGAAAGTATATCTTGTGAACTTAAAACGTTATCCCAATTTTAAAAGTGTGATACTTACTTTTGAAGGCCAGTGTATATCGTTGTCTTGCACCCATAGCATAGGCAATGCCTAGTTTGAGGCAAGATAATTTGTGTTAAGTGTGTCAAAATATTATTAATTATTTTTTTTATTTCCTATTATAATTAAAGTCTTTATATGGTTTTACTACTTAATCTTCGCGAGTAAAATTGACATCTGCCGCCCCTGAACCGGATAACTTTTCATTTACCGTATCGTAGAATTTACGTTGATAAAAACTCGCCCATTTACAGGTTCCTTTTTTTTATGGAATAGGAGGACAAACGAGCGTACGGGTCACCTGTTGTTAAGTGATCACCGCCGCCCATACTCTCTTGCAACACTAGAGGAATCACAGGAGCGTTGCCGGCCTTTCAGGGAGGTGTACGCGCTTTTTTTGAAGGTACCCTTGTCGTATCGTCCCGGAAACACCGCACAAGGAAGTTCATTCCACAGCTTTGTAGTACGTGGAAGAAAGCTCCTTGTAAACCGCACTGTGGAGGACCGCCACACATCCAGATGGTGAGGATGATATCCTAACTTGTGGCGTGTCGTGCGAAGGTGGAATTTGGCGGCAGGAATTAGGTAAAACAGCTCTTCGGAACACTCCCCGTGATAAATGCGGTAGAAGACACACAATGAAGCGACGTCTCTACGCAACGCCAAGTGATCCAGCCGTTCACAGAGTTCTGGGTCCCCGACAATTCGCGCTGCTCTGCGTTGCACGCGGTCAAATGAATCGAGCTGATACTGGGGTGCGCCAGACCAGAGATGACAGCAATACTCCATGTGTGGCCGGACCTGCGCTTTGTACAGCGCTAGAATGTGGGCCGGCTTGAAGTATTGCCGTGCTCTATTAATGACTCCCAGTTTCTTCTTCGGTTCTGTTCTCGGTATAGCTCTATTTCTCATAAAATGGATATTTTCTATGGATCTCTCGCCTCAGCTAATGCCAAAATTAAGGCTATACTATTAATTAATAAACATAATAAACATTACCTTTTCTACTTATATACATGTATAAAATATGTAACCTAAAACTATAAAGTACCTTCTGTTTATTTGAGTGTCGTGCCCACCGTTTATAGGGATGACGCTGTATTTATCTGTTTGTCCCAATTGGTGGACCAAATTAAAAAAAATCTGGAGTAATCCGATTTTGTTATTGGGGCTGTAGAAAAAGCATTTGCTTAATCAGTTCTCTTTATCCAAACAGTGAAACGGATATCGGAACATGACACGATAAGAACTCTGAATAAGTTCAATTCATTAAGTTCGCAATAAAGGAATTCCCAATTTGAACGTTAGAAGGCGACCGCTCTAAAACTCTATTAAGAGTCGATGTCTTTATCAAGATAACGAACTCCTCTTAGGACTTGTAAAGCGATTTATCCGAACAAAGTTTTAAATAAAATTCAGTAGTATCTTTATTTTTTTAATCACTAGTCATAGATAAAATACTACAAAATTGTAAATATAAAATTCAATTAAGACATGAATTTTGAATATCCTTTCATGCCACAAAAAATTATCATGACTAATCTGGAATTAAATAGTTATATAGATAGATTATATATTTAATCAAAACAAATCTTATAACTATATTTACAATACTACGACTACATAAAATTAAAACTATCATTACATGGCAGCGTACCAAGAATACTGGCAGCATTACCCCGTTGGATAGCAAGGCTGATCCGTTGACCGAAATAGCTGCCAGCGCTTGGGTTTCCAGTAGCCTTATTGAGGCGCGAAGATAGTATTTTGAACATTCTCCGCGCCTCTGGGCCCCACGGGCCAAGTGTCTCGACACCAAACGGCACAAAGATGTATGAGTCACTGAGACCAACATATTTGCGACGCTTGCTGTCTTCGGCAGTCGAAGCAGCAGCCCCAGCACCAACTGACGTAACTTGGACATGAGAAGGAGCCAGAGTGTCGACGCAAGTAGCGTCCCACACCAGCGCCCTTCCCCGTGCCCAAGCCACCAGCGTCATTCCATCAGGACGCTTGCCATCGCGGCGGGTAATACCATTTGGCTCTAAAACAGCTGGTATATTAAGAGCGGCAAATGCCCTGCGGATGGCTTCATTAATGCTGGCGTGACGACTGATACGGCCTGCCGATTTTAAGCAGGATAACCCGTGGCGTCCAAGAGCATCTACCTGAACGCCACATCTACATTGATGTGGTTCATTCAGTTTTATACCTAGCCGGAGTGATACGCATATTGACAATGTCATATTGTCAAGTAGCGTTCCAATCGGCGCAGAAGGCAAGGCTTGTAACCAAAATCCCGACTCATTTTCTGTCACGGCCAAAAGACGAGCACGCTCTGTTATGTCAGTAGATGAGATCAAAAGATCATCAAAGGCTGACTTACAAAGAAGTGCGTCCCATGCTTTTTGACACTTTAAATCGTCTGGAAAATTTTGAATAGTAATATTATATATATATAAGAGATTTCCACGTATGTAGTCACTCATCACGATATCTCTGGAACCTTTAGAGCTAAAGACTTGAAATTTGGTAGGAATATTCTTTTCACCGAGTAGAGTTCAGCTAAGAACGGATTTTACGAAATTCCACCCGCACGAGGTTTTTTTTATAATGAACAGAACAACGTTTGTCGGGTCAGCTAGTATTATATATAACTTTGGTTCAACTAGAATTGAAGATTTTTAGTATTTTTTATAACTTGTAAATATGTTTTCGTAATTGGTATAATAAAGTTATATAGTATATATAGACGAGCATTTAATACGCTCAAAAAAACAACAGTATTGGAAATGAAGTCACCTAATTCATCCTTATAATCTTATTGAAATATAAACATTAATTTAAAATTACTAGTACCTACTTACTTACAATACGATTTTTTTTTATGACACAGTAAGAGACGAGGCGAGCAAGACGTTCGGTGATGGTAATTGATACGGCCTGCCCATTACAATGCAGTGCCGCTTAGGATTCTTGAAAAACCCAATAATTCTGAGCGGCACTGCAACTGTGTTTGTGACCTTGAGACATAAGATGTCAAGTCGCATTTTCCCAGTATATTTACTAGCTACGGCGCACTTCAGACCGAAACACAAACGAAGATAGGCGCCGCTGTGGTACCCATAATCTAGCTGGCATGGTATGCAAAGGAGCCTCCCACTGGTAAGTACAGGTACATTTTTAATGTAGCCAACAAGTCTAATAAGGAAACAAAAACAGAACGGGCTGGCCTTTCTTTAGATAGTTCATTGAATGGAGTAAATTCGTATTTAATTAGACGGTTTTGAGCCGTGATATGTTGTCATGTCAAGGATTATTTTTAGTGGGTGGTATTATAAAATTAATATGACACTCAATAAACATATGCAACTTTATGGCTGGCAAAAGTATTGATTTTTGGTGTTGCACGAGAACATAAGTGTTAATGATTCCTTATCATTAGGTAACCCGCATGCTCATTTTTCAATAAATAATAATTTCAAGGTTATTTATTACTAGCCAAATTGTTTTTATAGAGCGCGGCTTATCTTAAGAATCTACCTATTACCTACGTAATATAAAAACAGGGATGATAAAAAGGCAAGTAAGGCACGCGCTAGCAAATAGTGGAATTAAGAAAAGGGTAATAAGTTTAAGGCCATGCTGTGAATGTCTTCAACTAGCATTTATTTACCTATTCCTTTGCTGTATGGTACAAGAAGACCAATAAAGTTACGAAAACTCTTAATAGCCTACATAAACTGGCCTGGCTTATGGTAACAAGAGCAATCACAACCTCACAAGCATTGCAAGCTTTTCTTGATTCAGCAACGTTTCATACTATATAAATGGAGAACAGAAAAGCAATTCTCAGATTGAATATGACAGGAAATGTGAGTCGACATCTAGCTGCACGAGAAAACTCTACTACTGTGATCTCCCGGGAAATCCTTTCACAGCTTTACATAGTGATAGAATGATTAAAGAGTTTAACTTATACAAGCTATTTCATGTGGAAATATCATGTGATTTTTTTATATTTAATTTTTCTTTAATCTTGTAAAATTGTTTATTTCTCCTTTATAAAATGTTATCGATTAAGAATTAATCATTTTGATTGGTTTCAATTAATTATTGTTTTATTATATTATGTTCAATGCAAAATAGTGTGTTGTGAATTAATATTATATATATATATATATATATATACAATTATGATTATGAGCATGAATAGGCAAAGACTGCGGCAGAGCACATAAAAGATGCAAAATTTCTGCTGTGTCCACCGAAGTACTAATGCTATCTTAGCCCACTCAATCACCTAAGAGAATCAAGTTGTTACTTATTTTTTTTTCTTCACTTACAAAATGAAGTCTTACTTCATATATTTAAAATACAACAAGTAATTTTCCGGAAGTATCGCATCTGAAAGCAAAGTTTCAAAATGGTCTTGACGGCTGTATTCAAGCTTATGAAAGTTAACGGACTTAATTCTACTTTGTTAAAACGCGCTATTCTATTTTCTTTCTTACGTTTAGTTGTTGCGACGGCAAGTGATTTATTAATAATTATTTAATTACGAAAAATATGAGCCTTACGTTATTAAAAATAATGTCGATCGTAAAATTTGCATTAATAGTCGGAAAAAGTGACTTACTGTCAATGTACAACATTATACAGTAGACTTGATCTGATCGGTCCATCGCATAGGTGACCTTTCACGCGGTCAAAGATTATTATGTAATCGGAACAAGTACGGAAGACTAGTGAGTCTTCCGTAGTTTCCGCAAAATCAATTTAAGAAATAGGATCTCTTGTAGCCATACAATAAGGTGTAATTCAGATTACACAGAGCTATCAACGTACATTTTCATTCACCTAAAAGTTGCCTCTCTTTCTATCACGTGACTCTTACCTCTTCTGACGACGTCAGGGTTGTCCTCTTTACCCAAAACCTAGATAAGGTCAGCTTATAAGAATAGCTCAGTCTTTTCTATAAAATAAATAGGTATATAATCGTAATTTTTAATCAAATCGGCTCTTGACCAAAGTACGAAAAACGAAACCCAAACATTGAACCTACTTAATAATAATAGATAGGTAGCTATTATAAAAGGTAGTTTCGTAATAATCACTTTAAATTAGATTGTTTCAGCGTCTTTAGGGAGCTTAATAAATTTAAATTTGGTACCTCAGTTACCTTTAATATGCTTTGCTTTTTCATGTTTCCCCATTTTTAAAATATCGGTTGGATCTGTAGTAGGTGACAACAAAGCTCGCGCGTGCGTCCCTACTGGTTGGCCTACTCTGTAGGGGCCGTCGCACATACTTACGATTTCGATACCTACACGGGGAGTGAGACAAGCCTGATGCGGTCTAATGCCTGCTTCATTACTCTGGACAACATGGCGTTCTATGGACTAACTGCTTCGATAAATGTCCAAAGAAGGCAAGTATGTGGTATGGCACTATGGAAGATAAACACTGTTAAGTTTTTAGTTCGTGGAGTATCGAAACATTCGTACGAAATTCGGTCCACGATACACGAACCATCCTTCTCCTGCATTACATTTTCAGTCTATCTTTTTCTTTTCAACCTCTTGAAAAGTCCATGTTTCAGCGGCATACAGAAATATGGATCAAATTAGCGTTCCCGTAATCCTTTGGTCGTTGTGGCTTCTGTGATGTTTCTGGTTCTCCATATTTTGCTCATTTTGTCCACTGCAGTTCTTGCTATAGCCTTACGCCTCTTTATTTCCTCAACGCACCCAGCATTGATTGATGTTCCAATGTAGGTAAGATATATACTATTAAAAAAGATTTTCTTCATGATAATTTTCCTTCCTGAAGAAGTAGTGGCTTATCTACGCTAGTAAAAAACTATTTATCTATTCATTAAATAATCTATTTGTTTGTATTTTCTACGATAAAGAACGTGACGAACAGGTCGTTCAACTGATGGAAATTGATACGCCCTGCCCATTACAATGCAGTGCCGTTCAGGATTCTTGAAAATCCTAAAAATTCTGAGCGGCATTACAATTGCGCTCATCTCGTGATCATCGTGAAACATAATATGTTAAGTCTCATTTAAGTTAACTTCGCTAACTACGGCGCCCTTAACTTTCTGGTCTAACCCACACTATGGAATTATTTTTTATTAGGCGTTTTTCTTCTAATTAAGTATATTGGAAAGTCGTTTTAACATTCTCGCTTTATTATAGTTTTGTTTGTACTAGTAGCCTCGTTACCAATGTTTGATTATCTCTGACATACAGTCAAAATGTTTTTACATTTTTACTACAACATCTTTACGTAAGATTCATATTGCAAATGGATTCTATTTAGGGAGAAAATGAAATATTTTTATCACCTTACGGCGTCTCACGTTGCTTGTGAGTAAAAAAAGAAATATTTTTGAATTAAAATCTGTCACTCCACAGTTGTATAGCACTCAACATAATGAAATGAAGCCACTGTAAATAAATTTTGTGTTGGAATTTCTTTTATATTATAGTGTTATATTTGACCGACATGAAAACATTATTTACTATTTAAGAAAGTCATACCATAATTTATTATTACTATTTAGGACAAATAACATCACATTTTAATATAAAACTGTAATAATTTGGTATCCTCACAGCAAGCTCTTTATGGACATATAATATATTCTAGAAAATAAGATCAAAAGGTATTTTTACAACAAATTTTTATATTATCAATTAAAGTATGAATTTGCTGATTGTACTAAAAAAATTACTTCACTGTTATGTAGGTGACACGGAGTCCTTATTTTTTTTAACTCGTCCGTGGGTTTTACCTCCGAAAATAACGAATTTCCATACAAACTTCCATCCCGTTCAACCTCTGCATTTATTTTTTCATTATTAAAGGTACAATTTCCTAAAATAGATTCTGTGGTTTAGGCGTGAAAGTGTAACAAACAAACTTACATTTACATTTAAAATATTATTAGATTGCAAGTATGCGATATTTATTTTTGTATGTTATGGTCGTTTATTGTTGAGATATAAATGAAGAGATCACTCGGAAATTACATTTAATTTACACTATTAACTTATCACAGAACGAAGTAATATAGTAATCTAAAAGAATATAATAATCATTATACTATTTATACTGTAACTAGTGAAATTATTACACTATTATGACTACTTAATGTAATACTTAGTGACTAGTGCTCTCGTGGCTTTGGGTTTTCATAAACCTTTCCACTTACCATTTGGTGCAAGTCGTGTTCTTCAAATAAGTAATCAATTAAAAACAAATTGAAAATCCATCGAATAATTTGCCGTATTTGATTAGTTTGTCTGTAGAACAAGAAAAATAAAATTATATATAGATATTAATATATAATATATTATTATTATATATATAATATATTCAAATATTTAATTACGTCGAGGTAGATCTAATTAGTTGAACATCAATGCAATTTTGAGTATTTACTGCATTATTAAATGTTACAGGTCGAAATATTTAGGCCACGAATAGAATTAGCCCGCACATGCCGCGTAGGTCTGCAAATGAAATCACTAAATTCAATATTGTGTAAACTTCACGAATCTGTTCGTATATATTAAATTGTATTATTGTAACAGCTTATAATATTTATTACGTATTAGTTTTTATAAATATATTAAGTTTATTGATCTATAAAAGTAAAAGCAAAAGTATATAAATAGTTTATCTATTTATCTTATTAAACAGAAATGAAAACAAAGTACTGACATAGTTTTCAATCCGTCACTACACTAACATCCACAAATGAAGTAGTATCGTTAAAACAGCTAAAAAATCACATTAAAATATGCGGAATATTTTTCACTGAAGTATCGAAGACGTCATGTTAAATTTGTCCTGTTTTGAATTTTAAATTTGATAAACAGGATGAAATAAAAGTCAAGAATCAATTAAATGTATAAATACATGTAATATATTATATATATATATATATATATATATATTACTGATACATAAACGAAGAGTCGAGTATTTCGTACACGATGTAAAAGAAATGTGATGAAATATTTCAGAATCTATGTCATTCTGCTTCGCGTAGCACGTAAATCTGTTTGCTTTCGTATAAATTCATCACAATAATGGATTTATGTTCTTGCTTAAACGAGAAAATATTTTATTGAATTAGGATCTTTTGCGGAAATCCATAATTATTTAAATGTTACGTGTAACGTAAAGTTAAGTGTTAATTACAGACTGGCTAACACACTTTTGCACAAATTATCTAAGCTAGGCATATCCTTTGCTATGGGACAATGATAAAACAAAACACTCAAACTTAGTTAAACATAAATAAATACATATAAAAGTCCATGACTCGGAAACAAACCTCCATATTTATGATAAAAATGTTTGCAGCTACCGGGATTCGAACCTGGTACCACTAGCTTAGTAGGCAGGGTCACTGACCACTGTGCTGTGTGGGTCGTCGTTCCGCTAAGCTTGTTTTGTAACAAATTACGAGACGAGCAGGACGTTCAGCTGATGGTATTGATACGCCCTGCCCATTACAGTGCAACGCAACTCAGGATTCTTGAAAAACCCAAAAATTCTGAGGGGCACTACAATTGCGTTCGTCACCTTGAGACGTAAGATATTAAGTCTCATTTGAACACTAATTTCACTAGCTACGGCGCCATTCAGACCGAAACACATTTTTTGGCGCCTATTTCTACAATGTTTACATATTACTGCTTCATGGTAGAAATAGGCGCCGTTGCGGTACGCATAATCTAGCCAACATCCTGAGCATAGGAACTTCCCACAGGCTCCCCTGGCCCAAGCTTGTGACTCGCCGAACTCTGGAACGAGAGTCATCATCGTCTGACGAGGCTTCGTGTAGGGGCGAAACATATGACGAATTGGTTAAAGAAAATCTTATTAGAATTAAACATGAGATTACTCATAAAATTCGGATGATAATATGATATTGGACCAAAGTACAAATTCGTTGTGGCTTTTAATAATATTTTTTTTAATATTATGTAAATTTAAATGATAACCCTTTTAATATTTAGTTTTGTTATTATTCTGACGTAGACGTATGACTTATAATGTTTTAAAGTATATTATATATAATATTAAAATACATGTTCTATAGATACTAATAAATAAAAAATTACCATTGTATAAGCGGTCTTAGAAGATCATTGAAAATTTTCAGTGAATAATAGTATGCGTTCAAGCAAATCACAGGGTTCTTTCAATTCTCTCCTCAGCACCAATACTATTTCTGTATACTTACATTAAAAACAGAACAAACTTTATTTATAATATGATTAGTGAGTATTTTACTCACAGTTTTTCGCAAGATTTTCGAAAAGTTTGGATTGGTGATAAACAAATTATTAAGTACCTATAAACTTATTTTCTAAAACCAAAGAGGATTTTTTTAACTATTTAGTTATTGCAATTTGCTAGCCTTATTGTAAGTTAAAATTATTTTAATAATTTTACCTTAGAATAAGGCTAAAATATCGTTGAGATAATTAAATATAATGTCTTATCAAATGTCGACTCCAAAAATAACAATCATCGTAACTATAATTAGATAAATTATTAATACACAAAAAATGTTATTTTTATACTTAAAAAATTTTGCAATCCAGTAATGAATGTAATCGCATTGCAATTTGATTACAGACATAAATTCGGCCCTGACCTTACTGTAAGTCGTTAAGGAATTCCATTGATAACGATATTCGATTACGACAATTACTTGACCATAACGACGTTATAGTAGGTGACTCAAATATCCGGATAGCATAAAAAAGATCTGCCGAGTATTGTTGTCACATCTGGACCACACGGGAAGCACCAGCTTTCAAATAAAAAAAAAATACCACAATCTGTTCACCCAGTCGAAAGTTCTAAGGTAACAAACATATAAAAAAACATACCGATGAATTGAGAACCTCCTCCTTTTTTGAAATTGGTTAATAATAAGATAATGTAATATTTTCACATCAATATTTTGGAATCCCTGTGCAAATTAATAAAGGCATGATGATAGAATGAAAATTGTAAATCACAGAGAAGTTCCATGAATCACTAAACCAGTGACAAGGTAAAATCCGTGTTAGAGTATCGCGGTGAAGGAAACTTCAACTTTAACATGGCAGATAGCGCTTACGAATCGCTTGACTACAAAATACTTTGCCATATCATTAATTACAAACTTTTGTGATTACACTAATTACAAAAGTTTCCAAATTATTTTCACTTCATTGTCACTTTATAACGATTATGAATCAAAGTAAACTGATTGTTAATGAATAATGTCTATCGACTTTTTATAAAATTCTCTGACATTTTTGAAAATTTTTTTGAAAATTATAAGGTTGCTCGAAAAGTTTACTCTGTCATAATCATAATATATTTTCTCTACAATAACTTTTTTCGGTATAATATATTATGGTAAAATATATTAAGAAATAATCTTATTTAACAATTTTTATTAAATCATAATAATAGAATTATCTTTCTGATCTTCCTGGAAACAGTATCAATATACTCATATAAATTTAATTAATTACCTCCCCGGTATAATATCAAAATAAAGTGTATTGAATACTTGGACATTAAAATTAGGAGACTAGCATACTTAATAATATATTGAAGGGTGGTTGCCATCGAAAGAATGGCAGAAGACTTAGCAGTTAGTCAAGATAAAGAAAGGATCTTTTATCGAGTATTCTCCTAAACTTCCATCATGTGGAATACCCAAGATTTTGAGCGTTTGAATTTACTTGATCTATATATATCCCACCTAGCGCAACATACAAACTTGTTGGTAACGCTCGTTGTGGTAATTCCAAGATTATTCATTAATCTACATCAAAAATAATACAAAATATAATTGATAATGTTATACTTTTTACCATCTACCATAATTTCGGAATAGATAAGCTTTAATGTCATTGTATTTCTTAAATCAATATTTACACTACAGTTTATAAATAATGATGCAACCAAAATACTCAAAAATCCGTCAGAGGATAGATTATAAGAGTAATTTATAGACAATTCGTATTAATTGTATTGCAAACGTTATTAATTACAATGAATTATTCACAAATGAAATGTAGATTTCACTCCTGTCGTATGTCTGAAGTACACCCAGTTTTTTCGTATTATTCACCCGCTGTTATCCTAATTGTTTTCATAATTAAATCTTTCTTGCCTTCATCTTGTTCCGATAATCATTGTAAATGTAAGCAACTATTAATTTCAAGCTAAAGTTCATTATGAATATGAATACTAAAAGATCAGTTTGTATTTCAATTTACTAAAATATAAATGTTACGAATGCATCAATATTGTAACTGGAATATTCACAGAAGTTTTATAGTATGTTCAGCATCTAGCAATTACCGCCGATATAGGTCATGGATACAATAAATTTTACAGCGAACAACATTTCTATTGTCAGATAAATTGACTTTGTAGACAGCTGATTATTGTTCAGCAAATTTTGCAATTTCACCATATAATATAACATGATAAAGGCTTCATTCTTCTATGATTGTATTTTCCTTTACATTACACCCTCTTAGCAATCGAACAACTCCTTGCATTTTATTTTTTGATATTCTAGAAATTTGCTTCAGCACACTCTCTGTACGAATTCCGGGAAGTAAATGGATAAGTTGTATATAGACGTGCCCGGACCATTGGTGCCTAACGTTTCAAGTTCGTATAGGATAGTGTTAGGAACTGATATTTGCTCCTAAAACCCACCAAAAAATTACAAGATTCATTGCTTTTATCAAAAGCGGCGATGGCTTCCCAAATGTTCTCGTTCAAGTAGCACGTTGTATTCTGGGGAAGCTTAGAGGGGTAATGACTTTATCAAAGGCGGATATTGGATTTTAACTGGACCAGCAAAGCTCAGGTGTTGCAAAAGGGCACAGGCTGGGTAATCGTTTATGATCAGACGAGAGGCTTTTTTAGGAAAATAAGGGACAAGGATAACTGATACGCCCTGCCCATTGCAGTGCCACAGACGATTCTTGAAAAACCCAAAAATTCTGAGCGGCACTACAATTGCGCTCGTCACCTTGAGACGTAAGATGTTAAGTCTCATTTGCCCAGTAATTTCACTAGCCAGTATCCTGCGCAGAGGAGCCTCCCACTGGTAAACGCTTGTGGTACCCTTATGCGACAGGTTTATAGATAATTTACATAAAGAAGATGTGGCACGTTGCGATATTCATACTTCACAACTCGTCACAATATCAAGCTTTACGAAGCACCGTCTGCAGCTCATTGCGATCGAATTGTTCCAGTTACTTAATAAGTAATCATAGACGATTTCCTGCAGTAGAACACCGCGCTCCAGGCAGCCGGTAGTGCGTTGAAAGCTGTAAAAGTAATAAATAAAACAGGTTATGTGCGAGTGTTACTTACACGCAACATTTTTAAGTACTTTTGTAAATAACATTTTTTGAAGTGAAAAGTTCTTTAAGCTGTTCACTTTACATTGTGGGTATTGAATGAGACTGAGCTGCCACGCTGTGATATCGTACCTCGTACGGTAGAAATGTGCTCAACTCACTTCTACCGTAAAAATTTGTGAGATCCATGTAATACCAAGTCTGTGAATTTATTTAGTCTCTACTTAAGGTCTTAAGTTATTACATAATTAGCTCACCTAATATCATCATATAGTGACCATATGAATACTAAAAAAATATGTTTTAAATAAATGCCGCACGGTAATCCTGCACGATATAACGCTAGTAGGGTAGATGTTCTACTTACTTGTGGCCGCGCGCAAAATCTGCACGATACAACGCTAGAAGGAAATGATGTTCTACTTACCCGGGGCCACGTGCTAAACCTGCACGATACATCTCTTGTAAGGAAGATATTCTACTTACTCGCGGCGCTATGCATGAAGCACGTTTGCCCTTCTCACTCTATCTCAATCGGTCTCAATCGCCCTGTCCTTCATCTTGGACAAAAACTTCCCAGATTTTCGTGTCACTTTATTGCGTTTCATCCGAAAAAATTTTACCCTTACTCACTCGCAAAGTAGGTTCACTTAAAAATTTCATATTCAAACTCATTTCTTTTAAATCCTTATTTCATATTTTTATATCAATATTCAGTAAGCTTTACAATATTATAAATGACTTATCATAACTCCTTATAATCTTGTTACAGTTAATACTTTGAATTACGGGTATGTCTGTTTTAACATGCATTATTATTGCATGTAAAGACAGTATTAATATAATGTAGGTATTTCATAAATGGAATAAGACAAATGTTTATCTGCAAAGGCTATAAATGAAAGATGTGTTTTAGTTGTTTCACTTCACTAAAGCAAAATAAACTACAAAAATTCTAAAATTGTCGAAATAGCAAAACATATCTAATTCATTATTTGATATATGTGTAGCAAATATGCCAAGTGGAAATTAGATACCTCTGCTCTAGAATAAAACAATACCTGAATATATTCCATATAGTTGAAGTCAGTCAGTGAAGAAAAACCTATTAAAAATAAGTCAATCATAAATATTCCACGTAACTAATACCAAATACGTATATAAATACGTAAACTAAGTTATAACTGATATTTTTATATGTAAGTTAAGAAAGAACGGAGGCTTTATTAATATTATTATCCCAAAGTAAAACAAGTGGTAAAGCAATGTCAACAGAAAATGGATAATATTAATGTAAATTGCTACAAATATATTGAAAAATAGCCTATTTGCTTTTCCGATACCTAAAGTAATTCAGGTTACATAAAGGTTGGAACTTTTGTGAAGTAGCGGCTACACCCCTCGCAAGGTGTTCGGCAAATTTTATAAATCATTAATTTCCAAGATGGCTCCTTTGATTCCCCGGCGTAATCTCTTGTAAAGCTGTTCAGAAAATTGATTTTATTGTTTCCAACAAAATTTCTCAATAAAATATCTCATAAATTTAGCAATTACCTGATAAAATAAAGCAGCTACTTGCGTAAATGTAGATTCGTTATTTTGTTCTGTAGCAAATGTTTTAAAAGGAATTTATTAATACGTATTTATTCCTGCCGCCGAATTTCAGCTACGCACGACACGCCACAAGTTAGGATATCATCCTCACCATCTGGATGTGTGGCGGTCCTCCAGTGCGGTTTACAAGGAGCTTTCTTCTACGTACTACAACGCTATGGAATGAACTTCCTTGTGCGGTGTTTCCGGGACGATACAACATGGGGACCTTCAAAAAAAGCGCGTACAACTTCCTTATAGGCCGGCAACACTCCTGTGATTCCTCTGGTGTTGCAAGAGATTGAGGGCGGCGGTGATCACTTAACAACGGGTCACATACCCGTACGCTCGTTTGTCCTCCTATTCCATAAAAAAAATGTAATCCGTTTATATTTATATATTTTTATTGTTTTTTATAATAATTATCGGAATAAACAAGCGTACTGGTTGTCTGATCTTAGGAGATCACCGCCACCCACATTCTCCTGCAAAACCAGAGGAATTTTCAGCCATAAGGTGACTCGCGCTTTTTTTTTATGAAATAAAATGTCTTCCATTTCCCTGAATGTATATATACGAAATATGTATCTTTGTCAAACAGCATGACCATTTATTTACAAAATCAAGAGAAATATGTAAGAAATACAAGAAACGGTGACAGCCTGGTGATTGCACACAGATTTCATAATGCATCCTATGGAAAATGTAGCTATGTCTTGTGTATACAAATATTAAATAAACTCCCTCCAAGCAAACGCGTATTATCCATCCAACGATTTAAGAAGGATCTTTTTACATGGCTTATAGATAAATGTTTTTATTCCATAAATAAAATGTTAACGCATTAGATTAAATTAAATTTACTTTAAAAAAAATATATTAATTCTAGTCTTTAAATAATGACACCTAAAAATATTAATTATAATTTAAACTGACCTACGTACTTAATTTTTTTTTTTTTTTATTATTGAACTAAAACTTGAAATAAAATATGGAGTTTATTAATGTTAAATCAATTATAATAATAAGTAGAATTTTGTAATGAAACGAAAAATGAAATAATATTTAATAATAATTTTGCATGCCAGAAACGGCCGATAACATTGATACCTTAAAACTATTTACACCCATTGTAACATGTTTTCTAGCAAAATAAACGATTTATTTATTTATTTAATGTTCTTAGTTTAATGATTGACACTCTTTTGAAGCAATGAATTCCGTTTGAGTTAAGACAAGATGCCTTACTGGTTTAAATTTTTTACGTCAAAAATTTTACCACGTACACATTTGAAAAATTGCTTAGTATTCCGTCCTGCCCATTACAGTGCAGTGCTGCTAAGGATTCGTGATTGAAACCAAAGTTTTGCACATCATAATATCAATTGCGCTCGTCACTTTGAGGCATAAGATGTTCAGTTTCAATTGCCCAGTAATTTCATTTGCTACGGTGTTTTTCAAACCGTAACACAATACTTACAAATTATAGCTTAACAGGAGAAAATCGAGCCGCTGTGCTACCCACCTTGCGAGCATCCTGTGGTTATTAATACCAGAGACAAATTTAATGTTTTATTTGTGTTAAGTTATTTTACCTAACGTATATTTTTTTATGGAATAGGAGGACAAACGAGCGTACGGGTCACCTGGTTTTAAGTGATCACCGCCGCCCACATTCTCTTGCAACACCAGAGGAATCACAAGATCGTTGCCGGCCTTTAAGGAAGGTGTACGCGCCTTTTTTGAAGGTACCCATGTCGTATCGTCCCGGAAACACCGCACAAGGAGGGAAAAAAAAGAAAAACCTAACGTATAATTCATGAGTACCTTTCATATGAATGGATTTAAAATACTTCCTAACATAGCAATTTGTTTATGTAATAATAGATATTATACTAAACAAAATATTTCTTTTATGTACCTACAAACCTAAATTTCACCAGCCTTCACGAAAACTTTAAGAAATATCTACTTCGATGACTGTCATAAAACCCTCACTGCAGTGGCTCATAAAAGTTTACAGCTCCGGTATAATGGCTTGCATCCATCTGTGGTGAGTGCAACGTTTGCTTTGTTCATAAAACCATACATACTAAATGATGCTTGAATAATATGATATGAAGAACATGCAATGTTACAATACGTTTTATTTACTTTATAAGTAAAATGTGTTTTAATACCTCATTATCAACAGTTGCATACAAGACTTTATCTACACCCATAATATGAATCCTATAAAAGATTCCGAAACAGTTAGCTTACTGCTAACATTAAAAGTACCTAGTAGTAACCTAATATCATCCATTACTTTATTTTTAGATTGTATACAAATAAATTCAGTATTACTGAAGGAATTATTTAATTTGCGTTGCGTTTAAAATATCTGGCGGTGTGCTGTCAAAACTTGAATCGCTCATTTTTTGTAAACAAAACATTAAAAATATCGAAAAAAAACGGCGAGGATTCGAATAACCTACTTTTATTTTCGGCGCGCGACGTTCTGATAGTGTGGAATGCGCGTAAACGAAAATATTCTTTTTTTGAAATTCATACAGATACCACGCATCGAGCAATAAGAACGGAGCTGTCTGTTGAAACTCTGATCGTGAAGGGATGAAAAGAAAAAACAAAGGAGTGTTGTTATGAAATTCAGTACAACATTACAACACTCGTTTGGTTTTTTTTTTATATATTTATTAATAAAAAACAAATTTTACATTGCGGTTTCAAAGCAATAAAAACCACTGAGGTTTGTATAGTTGCTAAATTATGTCGACACCAACAGAGTTAAATTAATAAAAGAAAAAATAGTTCACAATCGTTAGAAACTTAGCTATACATTATAATTTTACAAATAAAAGTAAAAGTACTTGATACAATTAGTAGTTAAGCACGATAAGTTGATCGGTGGTCAGTCAAGTCTTAAAAATTTTTTTTTTTAATTCTGTTAAATTAGTCAACGAGTCAGTCAAGTCACATGGCAGTTTATTAATCAGTCTAGGTACTATGTAAGCTGTTGTTCTTTCACCGAACGCATTGGATGCCCGAGGCATGTGCAGCCAATTTAGACAAACAGCGCGCGTATGCACGGGGTTTTTTTAATTTTCTTTTAGTATTGAATATTCAATTTGCTTAAATATTGATAACACTTGACAATGCTTAAATAGCCCGCTTTCGTTACCCTGAAATTTACGTTTAATTTGACTTGATACTATTTTTTTAAGAATTTGAATTTGAATTTTATTAATTTTGTCAAGGTACTAATTGTAAGTACGACCGTAACTTATCAGTCCATACTGAACGTACGATTCGGCTAACGCGTTATAGAGCATTATTTTGACTTTATAGGGTATGCGATTTTTAAGGATGATGTAATTGTTATTAGGACATTGGGTGTTTTAATGTTGGCAATTAGCTAACTGTTTCAGAATCTTTAATAGAGGATTTAATGCATGGGTGTAGATGAAATACATTGAGGAGGCATTAATCAAAACAAAATAATACTTATAATTATATTTACAACACTTAATATGCTTACATCATGAAGTAAAAATTATCACAACGATTTCTTGTACCAAGAATATTGGGAGCATTTCCGAGTTGGATAGCTAGGCTGATCCGTTGACTGAAATATCTGCAAGCACTTGGGTATCCACTGTCCAGTAGCTGTATTGAGGACAGTAGATAGTACCTTGTACATTCTAAGAGCTGACACTTATCGGCCAGTGGTTAGTGATGTAGAGGTCCCAGATTCGAATCCCGGCAGGTGCAGATATTTATTTGATGAATGTTTGTTTGCGAGTAATAGCTTTTTATTTGTATTAATGTATGCTTAAGTAAGTATATCATATTAAATATACCGTCTTGCAGCCTATAGCATAGGCTATGTCTAGTTTGGGGCAAGATTATTTTGTGTAAAATTGTGTGAATGTTATAATAATTATTATTATACGCACTGCGGGCCCCACGGGCCAAGTGTGTTGACATGGAAAAGCACAAAGATCTAAGACTCACTGTGACCAACATATTCTATATCTACGGCAGTCGAAGCAGTAGCCCCAGCGTCAACTCAAATAGCTTGGACATGAGAAGGAGCCAGAGTATCATCCCACATCAACGCCCTTCCCAATGCCCATGGCACTAGGGTCATTCTATATAGACGCTTGCCACTGCGACGGGTAATACCATAAAACATTTGAGTGTGTGAAATATAACAATCTATTTATACATACAGAACTCTCAGATTTTATTACTCAGTGCACGTAAGGTAAATTTCTCATAAAAAGCTAAATAACTTTTTGACAACTCATTCATTAAAATGGGTAAAAAATATTTTTAAACCTCCCTATTTCAATATTAAATAATATTACGATGGTAAATATAGTTTCTCATGACTTTTTTATAAATTTCATACTGGACTTTCAGGTTTTGGAACTTAAAATAAATTTAAATTTTTGTATATTATAAATAATTTCTGATTCAATCAAATTCCAACTGTGCGTGCTTTATAAGTATATAAACAGTTCACATAAAAATTTCATGCAATTTAAAATTTGCTACGCTACTAATTTTACGTTTATCTGATACTATAAATTTGTCACTAACTTATGAACACTTTGTCAATAAACTTATTACTATCAAAAACTAGTACGGAATACAATCCCGAGCAACAGCAAGCTGTGATTTATATTCTATGTTTCAGACAGTCCAATATTCAGAGGATTATATTATAATAATATACCATCCATTGTATTACGTATGCTATAATTAATCGCAGTTTATGCTCATTTTGTATTTGAAACACAGTAAAATGTAATAATTCAACTATTTTATTCTTATCATGTGGCGACATGGTGATCGCGTCTTCGTCACTGAGGCCAAGGCGTTTTATGACCCTTTCGACATTTGTCATTCAGGTAGTTTGAGGTCTTCCCCTACCTCTCCTTCTTGCAGCCATGGAAAGGTGCTTTTGCACCACATAATCCTCGGGCCTACGCATTAAGTGTCCCGTACCATCTGAGTCTAGATTCTGATATTATTATGTCGGTTATGGGTGCAACTTTACAGCTTCCTTATATATATTCGTTTTGTATTTTGTCATTGAGTGTAACTCCTCCCAGACATCTCAGCATGAGCATTTCGGGGGTGTGTTACTTCTGTGCATGAAGAACAGGAGGTCCAACATTGAAGGTGTATGATTTTCTACATCTGGGTTTCGCGTTGGCGCAATAACCAGTTGTGTCAGATCATATGCTTGATATATATCATATCATGATCAGATGTGTCATGTCTTCCTGCATTATCAGTTGTACATGAGCCCAGCCATTCGGCATGATGGGCGTTAAAATCGCCAAGAAACACATTCTAAACAGTTGGGATCTGCTCCAACACGGAATCTGTAGCCATTTGGATGTGCTCGAGGAGCCGGTTAGTCTCTGCATTACCACTATGGGACTTATACAGGCATGCCTAGATTCTCCGATGGTCGTTGCAGTCTGCACGAACTAAGATGATGAAGAAGTCCACAGCTAATGTGGAGGAGGGTGGTTTGAGCCTCCCACTTGTTTCACACTTGTCTGATAATTTTCAGTTATGAAACCAAACTGGTCCTCCGTTAGCGAGGATTTATATATGCTAGACGTTCACTGTGCACTGTGTTATTTTGAATGTACATGTACTTAATTTTCAGTTTTATTCCCCAAAAGCCTCCGCACTCCCTAACTTTTCCCTTATTTTTGTAGAAGGGAACAAGTATGATTTTTTCTCCATGCATCTGGCATTTCCACAGTTGTTAGGATATTATTAAACAAATTTGCCAGCCAAACTTCCACACCAGCCTTCATGGACTTCCACAGTTCGGCTTTGTGGTTTCTAATTTTTATAATGGCCTTTTTGACTTCCGTGATGATGATACACATTGGATCTTTTGTATAGATTCAACAATAGCCATTATTCAAATCTTATCAGGTAACAAATAGTATTCAATAATGCTCCTAGGTACAAAGTTTGTTTAGTCGTAAATCAAATGAAAAGTTTCTTTTAAAGTTGGCAGAGTTCGTAAAAGGTGTTCCTACCAACTTCCAGTTTCATCTTTTGCACTCTAAAACTTGCGCAGGTTTAAGCCTGTTAAAAGGATTATAACTTGTTGCTGTAGTATTTTAGAGAATATTTGGAAGGCAACAATTAAAGTATATAATATTAAAGAGGGTGTTTAAATAATTAGTCCTGTAGCGGTTTGATTCTTAAAATAATAAGATCGGAAATTGAACTTTGATTTAAAATTTTGACAGGACAAAACCTTCTATTTAATGTAAAGTTTTGGAAAGATGAATGTATTATTGTCACATGTTCAAACGAAAAAGAAATATAACAATATTTCCAAATATTTTCTGGGAAGATTGTTATATATAAACATAATATGATACATTTTCTTGCAGGCATCCAAATGAGCTTAACGTTCATGAACTTATTAGGCTATATGAGACCTACATACAAAAACAGCTATAGCTCGAAACATAAATTTTTCTTATTGTCCCGATGTAGGCGTAAATAGCTGAGATACAGTACAAACTAATGCAGCTACTTACGCACTGTATTTGAATATGTATGTTATTATGTTCAATAAAAATCTTAAGAAAAATTATTTCTAAAATGTTTACAATTCATCATTAATTAATCATTATTGTTTCTTTAGTTGTAAATTGATATTATCTTCTCATGCATTCGCGTTTGTTTATTAAATATTATAATGAATGACAATAACAATATATTAAATGTAATTAAGTCGTAAATGCGTGTGTAATCTAGTCGTTCAACTAATTATTAGTTTTATTAATAACTATATTATGAGCACCATAATATAATATTTATTATAAGATACCTCTTGTGACTTATTCAATCTTTCAGGCATATAATTTCCTGCAATCGAAAATCAATTCAATAGGCCCTTTTAACAACCCAATATCTTTTATAGGAAAACATTTCTTTAAGTATAATAAACTCCCACGACTTCCAAATCGTATTGTCGCTGTCAAAGCTTATCGCATTTTACAAATAAGATAAAAAACGAGAATATTAAGATATTCAGAACTTTTTAATTTTTTTTTATATTTGCGTATTGAAGACTGACTTTAAGTAAATATCGTTTTTTTTAAATGAAATCTTAATTGATCTGGAGAAAAAAACTTTTATAAAAATGATGTGTTACAATTCTTCAATCAAGAATATTAACATTCAGTTAGTAAGTAAATTAACAAATCGAGAGATAACTCATTGGAATTTTCTTTTTAAATTGTCTTAATCTTATCATCTTAAACAAACTTAGATGTATTAGTTAATTGGAGTATCGACAACAAATAAAAAAAGGTAGATTTACAAGTGTTTCTATGGGAAATTTTATAGAAATAATAGGCACAGATGTAGCTTTTCTACAGAAACTCACCTGCGTTGAGTTCGCCCTCGAAAGATTAAACATTTCAAATATTTTCAACGTCACCCTTTCCTTCATCAAATTCAGATGAAGACTAGGTTTCTTCCTTATTTATATTGACAACAAATTGAATTTGGTTCACATCCTTATCACAGGGATTGAAATCCTCGGTTTCTGATTTGATTAAAATTTCAGATACCTAATGATAATATAAATTTGTTAATAAATTAAAAAGCTTAATATCAAAGTAGCTCTTTAAAAGCATAACCCTCATACCTTATAAATGTCTAATACAGACTAAACGCTAATTACACACAAATTCAGTTTCCTTCAGATATGATGAAGATAGCAATAACTATATTATATACATAATGCTCTATGAAAGATAAATTTTGCCTATGTTTGTAAACCGTTCCTAATACTATGATTTATTGAACTCGTGTTGTTACCCTCGTCAACTAACTTATCGAAGGTCCACTTGCTCTCACATAACAATTAAATAGTATAGAAATCTGCAGCCAGGAAATGTTCTGAAGTAAATTTGTTTTTTTTTTGTTATTAATAATATTGTGATGCTAGTTACGCATAAGAAAACAGCGACCAATTTTCAAATAAAACTTAAAATTATGAATAAAAAGCTAATATATTAATTATTTATTATCCCAAAGATAAATTTTCCCAATCTAAACTTACGATTAATTCACTTAGAATGTTTATTTTGCCCAAATTGTGCATTAAGCATCAAGTGATTTATAATACACAAACTATTCCGGTGATCCTGTTTATGATTTAAGACCATAATTTATGAAGATATTATCGGTCCTATAAACGAGTGCATATCTTTAAATAAGTAAACTGTAACAGGTTGTGTTTATGGTTAATTTGAATGGGTAATTTATTTTTTATTGGACCCAAATATGAGATCAAAGAAGTAAGCAGCAAAAAACGACGTAATACTTCGTTCATATTGCACTACACTCATCAGTCACAGAAAAGGTATCATTAGGGAAAAATACTTAATTGATATCAGGAACCATAAAAGGTGATAACAATAATAAACTATGTTTTGTAATCAAATTTCACTAACAATTAAAACCACTAGAGAATATTTGTATATGTTCGTGGTTTAGTAAAGATCGACGTAAGGGACGAGACGAGCCGGACGTTCAGCTGATAGTAATTGATACGCTCTGCCCATTACAATGCAGTGCCGCTTAGGATTCTTGAAAGACCTAAAAAAACTAACTTAATACAAAACAAATACATTAGTAATATGTAGACACACATTAATGTAAGGGGTGGAGTAAATTGGGGGGATAAATAATAGGAATAAAGGAAAGGAAAGGGGTGTTTTAATGTTTCACTTAATATAAATTACATATCAAAGGAAAGCAAGTGAACATAAATGGCTTTCTGTACTGTTCTAATGTATCTGGCATGTAGGCAACGTGAACTTGAACAGCTATTAATTTTGTAATGTATGCTATTAAGTATGTATATTAAAAATAAATTTCAATGTTAATATTCTAATGGTCTCTCAAACGAAAACATTACAACGTTTAAAATTTTTCCAAGGACTGCCTCGTTTAAGGTCCTCAAGGAAGAAAATAAAGACAATATTTCGTTTGTTTATAATATATTATTATGAACCTTATTATAATAATTAGTTAATTTTATAGTAATTTATAGAATATAATTTTTATTATTGTCAGCTTGATGACGTGTTAACAAGTGCTACCAACGTCATGATCTGCCATAAGATATCCCAATTAATAATTAGATTCATTTAACTACTGTTGATAATTAAATTATGTTTAATATAATTATCACTATGATTAGAAATAACTATAATAGCATATAATATTTAGATCTTTCGTTAACTTGATTCGTGTAAATTAGTTGGTACTACAGTAGTGCCCTATATAAGCTAGAGCGCTAAGTTCGAATGAACATTACTTATTGTAAATTCTAAAGGGTAACGTTTCCCAAATTGCATTGAATTATTATAAGTTATTAGTGGAAACTGTATAATACAATTTCAATTACCAACCCTTCTGTATTATGTAATAAAAAATATTTTTCACGAGATTTAACAAGACATTTTCTGCTATCCAAACAAAATCTCTTAAAAACAATCCTTATGTTGATATTTATTAGTTAAAAAAAACTAAATGTATAATCATTTAATTTATCTATGGCAACTCAGTCTTATGGAATTTTTATATTAATAAAACAATTTAAGTTATTCTTCAATTTGCATACAACCCTTACAGAAGATTTGAACACAAAACCTTTTATATTCCTATTTCGATTTACGCAGATTGATTCGATTTGGGAAACAGGAAAATAAAATTGAAAACTCCGAACCGTAGTATGCTTTCCGGATAAACTCAACTGTAACACGTTAATAAAAATACGATATTTTTTAAATAAAACAATGTGGAATTTGAACACACGTTTTTTTGTAAATGTATTTGTTGATAGCGAGTACTGACCCGACAAACGTGTTGACATATAAATAAATTCATTTACCGAATTATTTTTATTGCGAATATATAGGTATATCTAAGTAAAAATAAATACGGGTTGTACTACGGGAGTGCCGGCAGAAGTGAAAATTGTACAAAGAAATACAAGTATAACTATCGCCTTATTATTATTATTTGGAGAGGGTGGCTATATTCCTAGTCCTAATTGGGTCCTAGTAACACCGCTTCCAGAATTGAACTATTGTGTTCGCCACTCATACTATAGCTTGTCGTCAAGCCCTGCCGCGTTTGTGAACCGCAGTATCTTCTTGACAATATTGCAAACAGCATCTGGGTGTAGGGTATAATCGCCAACTATCGCCTTAGGGAGAGTCTTGGTATTGACAAAGCTCAAAAACCAAATAATTAAACTGTAAAATATTTCACGGCTCAGATTCGATCCCTCAACCTCGCGGTGAATCGGCTTCGCAATCCCAATGATACAACCACTGGTCCAATGACCATATGATCATTAAATTGAAATAGTCCAACTATGATTAATTAGAAGTTTGAATCTTTCATCCATAATTTCAACGATGGTCTTACTAATTTTGGATCAGGATGCGAGTCCTGATGTGAGTTTAACATTATATACTCATCCCAAGAAAAGTGCTCAACGCCACTAAGGAAGTTTTCACTTCAAATATGTGGGTTTCGGAAGAAATCACTAACAAACTTATACGTCATAGGAAATACGAACTATTATAGCTTTTACTTACCATTAAATAATTTTTACTTAGATAGGTTCTTAAGTTATGAATTTACATTATGATTAAAAAATTAAATAATACTAGTCTCTTAACCATTTATTTCACAATAAGATTTATACTAACAAAACTTGGCCCAGCTTTACTGTTGATTTTATTACTTCAATATTGACGAACTGCTCATAGAAGGCTTTTAATACAGTATTCAATTTTATACTTTTTAATTTCATACAACATTTATTCCTTATTTTATCCACTTCCAGTTGAAATTTTTAAAAATCTCTTTATAGTGCTCACTTAAACCATTTAAAGAGCTTAATTAAATACTGACGGTTGAATAAGACATACCAAGAGTTACGAACCATTCGTCACTCGAATGGTTGGCTCAGTTGGAAGAGTGGACGGAACCCATGACGTCATAGGTTCGAGGTCCGCATCGTTCATAAAGTTTGGTAACAAATTTATTTTAATTAATCCTATAAGTAAGGGATATCAATTGAAAAATAGCACATTGTCTCTTAAATACTTTTAAGTTTGTAACCCAATCAGGCTTAGGCTCTGTTTTTTACGAATCAATCAATAAATCAGGTTAAGTAAATATGGTCTGTACATAAAATAATACACAAAGTAACAGTCGTATAAATATCAACAAAGCAGTTTTACGTATTTGTCACCATTCTAAACACTGGCCTCGATAGCTTTTAAGCGTATAAATCCGTCACTATCAATGACAGAGCTAATGAAAAATCAATGGCTTTTAAAGCATGATTCAACGCTCAACGCAACTTTTCAATCAGCTCTGCTTTCCATTGTATTCGAAGTGATACATCATTTGTGACACAATATTCTATTCACGAATGTATTCGAGATTGCCAGATAGCTTCATTGTTAAAATAAATCTGATCCAACGTTGTATCAACTAATTTATTGATTTTACTTAAATATTATTTGACACTGCTATATTAATACACAAAATATGTGCTTTATAATATAGAAAGTAGAGTGTAAAATTATAATAAATAGGTCTTCATTTATTTTTTATTTCGAAATTATCTAACAACTGTTACACCGTTTTGATGCACAGTTTAATGAGCTAAATAAATAAAACGTGTATTACACACATTAAACTATACTACAAAAGGGTATATTGGCTACATTTGAACATGATCACCAGTGGGAGGCTCCTTTGCACAGGATACCGGCTAGATTATGGGTACCACAACGGCACCTATTTCTGCCGTGAAGCAGTAATGAGTAAGTATTACTGTGTTTCCGTCTGAAGGGCGCCGTAGCTAATGAAACGTAGCCATCAGATGAACGTCCTGCTCGTCTCGTCCCTTATTATCATAAAAAAAAATATTAATTTAACATTTGCTCCAAATTATTTTAAGATGAGTATAATGTGATTTTTTTCAATATACTCACCGATTAACATGTTTAAATTCAGATTATGAATAAGTACGTACATTTGATGTAAAACTGTAAGTCTTAGACATTGATAAATAATATTTATCTAAAGAAAAGCAGGCGGTGTAAGCAAAGCATATAAACCTGTCTGAAGTGAACAATATAAATTACTAGTTTCTCGTAAGTTTTCTTATATCTGTTAGAGTTTCTACAGGAACACTTTGAAAACCTGACACGGTATCTGGGATAGTCTGGGGAAATACATTTATATTTTAAATGTATCTATTTGAAATGTCAAGAAAAATTGTAGTTGTACCAATGATTTTGACCATTACAATATTTATACTTGAAGAGAAAATATTGGATTACTATTTAAAAGGACATTTTAGCCCCACGTTGGGCGCCAATGTTGTAGTAATGTAAACACTAAAAGCTAATCGTACAACATTTTAATGTCCATGCATCTCTCTGACATTCTGTTTTTAAATACCAGTTTGAATAAATACCACTGGACAGGCTGTTCCATATGTTTGACAGCAATTTTTTTGCGCCTATTTGAAGCGCCACTAGCGATCGCGCAGAGAACTAATTGTGACGTATAATACAAATTAGCGTACAATAGTCTGAAGTTATTTTTGCATTTTGAATTAATTTCGTTTGTTTTCCGTGTTATTATACTTCAAGAATAAACGTTATAAAGTACACATTTTGATTTGTTAATATTTTCTCACTATCAATCGATGTTTGCTGAGGTTGTCACATCACTAGTTTTAGTACCACAGACCTCACTACATGGCCAACAGCGCCAAAATGGTGAATATAAAACAGGCACAAAAGCACTATGACAGCCTCCAGTCCAGTGGTATATAGTAGAGGTTAGTGGTTGTAAGTCTTACAAATAAGCAAGAGAAACAGAATGTCAGAGTGACGCATGGACACTTATACTTCTACGTTCTAACCATAGACATTGACTCAAGACAGTACTAACTCGTTACAAAATAATATAATGTCAACACAAGGCTGAAAGCTTTTAGTATAGAATTACATTATATTTAATTAAGTTCTTAAGTTAAGTTCGATGTCAATGTAAAGTTTATTTCAAATACTGAAAATTTATGTTATGGAGATGTTGTAGTGACACCAAAGTATATACAATTTCCACAAAAAATGCAAAGAATAGTCTTGGAAAATATAAAATATAGACAAAAATAGAATTTATTGAATATCTATAATTACTCTATTGTAAGAATTTCATAACAACTATTTATAATGAACAGAGTACTAATTAGAATTGGAATATTTTCTTAAAAAATAATTCAAAAAGACAATAAGGGAATCCTCTAGCAGTGTTAAAACACAATAATGTACAGATACTATGATAATTAATAATAGTAAAATTTCAAGCCTGAAGCACCAAAATTTATTGTTAGGTAAAGAACTTGAACTGGAGTTATTTATGAATCATGAAACTAATCATATTTTATGTTTAACAGAACACTGGCGTAAAAAATATTAGCACTTTCACTTAAGTGGTCATTGGTGGTAAGTGCGTTTAACAGAGAAAAGGCTACGCGTGGCGGCTCTCCTATACTTGTAAGTAAATTATTTAATTTCAATGAATGTGAAAATATTGTGGGCTTCCCTGTTGAACGCACCATTGAAATAGCCCGTGCAGAGCATGATCGCGCAAGTGTCTTACAACAATACTTATAATAATAATATGAATTATTTGGAAGTGTATTGGAGAAGGTTTTATTAAAATTATCTGAGTCTAAGAAGTATATTATGATATGTGGTGACCTTAATATTAATTTATTAAAAAAATCCACCACCATTATTAGATTCAGATCTTTGTTCATATCATATGTTTTATCCAATATTTTCTTAGAGCTTACTAAAGTAACCGGCACCTCCAATAGCTGTATTGATAATATACTTACCAATTATTAATCTATTTCTCAATAATAACCAAGCTGATATATGACCACTTCGGTGATATAGACTATTTTAATATAGAGTCAAAAAAATGTACTACAATTAAAAAGTTTACGTTTGTTCTTGTGCATAATAGGTAAATGGAGAAATATGAAAGTCATAAAAGGCATTTATTTTCTCAAAATTGATTCCTTTAGAATTCATTTTGATGTCATTTCTAGTATACTAGATACTACTACCGCTTCGGAATCAAATGGCACTCTGGGAGAGAAGAAGGGGCGCAAGAAACTGTCCCAGCTTTCTTTTTTGCGCTCTTTTTAATGAAATATATAATATTGTATTGCCATTGCTTTAAAATAATCATAATCATTATTCTGTGGAGTAGTAGGATTTACGACAGAGCATCTTTTTATAAAACATTTAAATTTATTTATAGATAATGACTGAACAGTAGCTGGGATTTTATTATAAAAGTGTGTACATTTGCCCTCAAAGCTATTATGTATCTTATGAAACCTACTAGAATAAGTTACAAGCAATCCCTTAATTATAGTGTTATAATAATGAAAATCACTATTTAGAGCAAAAAGGTGACGATTTTTGTGAATGTATATTAAATTTTCCTAAGTGTACTGACGATGAACAGTCAAATTTATTTCTGTAAATTTTTCTTTCTGTGACTGTTTATAACCAAGCTGATATAGCGCAAACAGCTCTCTTTTGCAGAGTTAACATTATATCAATGTCAGCAGCACGACCACAGCAAATATCGTTCGTCATGGTATAGAGAGGTAATATTTCAGTAATACTCTCAAATTGAACTTATTCAAATACTTATAATAGTTATCCCAACGAGATGTATGATATGATAGTTAAAATAATCTCTGTCATTTACGGCCGTTTCAATAACCTATCTATCCTTAGTTTAACTTATGAGAGGTACACAAATCTATCCTTTTACGCTTACTTACATTTCAATAACCTATCGACATAAAGTATTGGACTATAACTATGGATAGATAAGATCTTGTCATCAAACTGTGACAGCACGATATCTGTAACTAGAGATAAGTTATTGAAAACGGCCGTTAATGATTGAGTAACAGCTGACATTCATAGGAGCAGACAACGACGATATGAACTATCATTAAATAATAATGATGCATCTTTTCTCGAGTATGTTTAAAACACTCAAAAATTTTTCAAGATGTTTGTTCTATTGCAATGTCAATGCATATCAGACAAATAATTAAATATGTACCAAATAAAATAAAGATGACTTGGAATGTTATTAATTGGGAATATGTAAGAGAGAAAGACCGCAATATTGAATATCAATAAACAATACAATAATTCAATCTTAGCAGAAAGTTCCTTCTGCTTTTGAGAATTTTTTTCTATTACAAATACTCTTGTCTCCTCCACCAGTGTTGCTGAGTCCAAATTATTATTGCTAACCTTGAACTATAAACTTTCATATTAAAAAGGAGTTAAAAAAAATTCATCATTGTCGCAGTGTTAGGCTTGTTTCAATTCCAAAACGAGTACCTAATAACGATCGAGGAGGTTTTGAAATAGGTACAAGTAACGGTCATTATGTAGAAGCACAATTTCAACGAACATTAATGAAGTTATCTGAAGAAATACACAGTACTCTTATTTAAAATGAGTAAATTAAAGCAGCTTGCTAAAAAGAGCGTTAACAATAAAACATAATATAAAATTTATTTATTTCAAATAGATTTTTTCTTAATCTCACTTCTTCTGATAGGTTTATCACATCTTAATAAAGCAGCTAGAGTTTGTAAGTTGCCAGCTACAGTTGTAAGCGCTACAAGCTTAATCTTTAATACTTGCATGGAAGTTAACCTCTCAGACGTGAAAAGCTCAGGTATTAAGAACTTTGCTACTGTTCAGATTATTATAGCTCCAGTTAAAACGTTTCCATAATCCATATTTTAAAAAACGATGCTCTTTTGTTCTATATACATAAATAATTAATTAATATTAAAACAATTGAAAGCATTATAAAAACAATATATTTTTGTGCAATAAATAATTGTACAAGTTGATACGACAACATTGGATGAAAAATATTTATTATGAAGGATTAGGATTATTATGAAGTTATTATTGATACAAGCTGGAAAAATTGTAATATCAATCTTCAATTTCCAGTTATTTAGGCTTATAGAATCATATTTCTGCATGTATAATATGTTAAATCAAATGTAAGCTGGCTTAGAAAATTTTTCAATGGTAAAAATCTTTAAGTCTCATTATCTCGATACAATGTTATTACTTGCGTATGTGTGTGTGCAGTAATTAATTAAGTAATATAAAAGTAATTAAACAAGATTTAAAGATAAGCAAATCTAATCAACTTTGATAATTTTACAAAGCAACAGCAACGTTCTCGTGTACTTATTATTTTGTTTGTCAACGTAGCTTATACTCCTTTGTTCGTAGTTATAATACTGCTACGGTTTTAGCTCATAGTAGAAGAGGATTAAACAGCTGACGGAGTTGGATTAGCTCGCATTGTTTAACATTATCTGGCTGTGCGACTTCCAACATTTTAGCATCATGACAGAATAAATCCTGACTTATATTAAGTATTAATGTAAAAATGAGATAGTCTTTTTACTTCTCTATTTGTTTGTAATGCCTTTACTAAATACTAAATAATTTAGAAAGGATATAGAGATTTATTTCGAGACAAACTGTTTGATCGTCATCAAATCGTTGGACGAGCGAATGGTATTATAAATAGCCTGATACATAACTAAATTATAATTTGTTGCTTCCAAAAGTTTGCTTTCGTGTACACTTACGATGTGTTCTTATACGTGGTAAAAAGGATATTGTTTTTTTTTAATAGTTTGAATTATTGACGTATAATAAAAAATTATACTTACAAATATTATCTGAAGCGAAACACTGCCTACGCGTCTGTTAGGCTGACTTTTCATGGAGTTGTGTTTCGACCGCGCTTAGAATACAACGCCACGCAAAGACAAAGTATTCAGTAAAAACCTGTATAAATATACAAATAAAAGCATAATATACAAACTTAAAATGGATAAAGTATCGAATTTCAGATAAGTACCCCTTTAATTAACAAACATAGTGTAACTTAATTGACATTTTTAATCATTTTGATGAATAATTACATTTCAATTGTTAAAACAAATTAAAAGTGCACTTTTTTTCACCATAATTAATGAGCTTCTTGAACATTTTCTGGGATCTTGATGTAAAAGCGTTTACATCGCCCCACAAAAGACTTACTACCTCGACTTAGCCGAGTAGTAGGCATTATAAATTCATGTAGTTCCTGGTGTTAACGTTATGGTTATGACAGTTTCTAGCAAATTCACTTATGTGCCTACGAACATACATTACATTATCAAGAATAAATTGGGTTGCCTGCACCATTGCACCTACCGGGTTCGAATCCAAGGTGCAAGGTGCAAGGTGCAAAGTGCAAGGTGCAAGGTGCAAGGTGCAAGGTGCAATGGTTTTTATATGATGAATATGGATGTTTGTTTCCGAGTCATGGATGTTTAAATGTATTTATGTATGTTTATATGAATTTATGTATGTTTTAGTAAGTATATTGTATTAAATACTAGTTGACCCGACAGTCGTTGTTCGGTATATAATAAATAAAATACTGTTTTTATGAATTTGTCAATAATATATCATAACATCAAGAATTATTTCGTAAAATATGCTCCCTGTTGTTGTTATGAAATTGTTTTACAGCAGAACTGTCAAACCATGCGTCAATAAATTCTCTCATAGAAAATATGTCCATACAAAACAAATATCGGACGACGGGGGATGGGGGACACATCAAATGAAAAACAAAATTGTTGTTTATTTTTAATTTGGAACACTTTCATATTTATTCACCTTTTAAGCCTTCCCTGGACTTCCACAAATAATTCAAGACCAAAATGAGCCAAATCGGTCCAGCCGTTCTCGAGTTTTAGCGAGACTAACGAAGAGCAATTCATTTATATATATATAGATATCATTGTATTGTAACCCATAACACAGGCTGTAAATGCTTAATTTGGGGCAAGATAATTTGTGTAAAACGTGTGTCAATATTATTATTGTCAGTGTTATATTGAGTAATTTTTCTTTTAATTAAATTTTTCTCTCAATGATTCTTTTACACATGATATTTTGATAGTCCTTACACATGACTCTATTTTATATAGATAGAAAGACTAAGAAGGTTGATCAGAGTTAAAAGTATTTTGTAAAATATAAATAACTTGATGATTTAAAAAAATAACCACTGTAAATCTTCATTCTAACATGCGGTAAAGCATATTTAAATCTGTGTCATATTTGCATGTTATAACGTGATAAAGTATTTCATCTCACTTATGACGACGGGCGCCGCGAAAACGTAAAATTTTTCATTTCCTCGCTAAATTAAATATTTGATTTAACGAAACTATTACATATGATACTTTATATGGTTTTTTTTACTGAATATATGTGACTTGCAAATAAATGTAATTAACAAAATTATGTGTTTTATTAAAAAAGTGAAGAGTTTGTAAAGGAGATATTTTAAGGGTTATATTTCAAATTGACAATTGCAATACGAGTATACAATTCAGAGCATGAGAAACTTAATAATAATTTTGTTTCCATCCGGATATATTAATTTTCTATAAATAGTGTTGTTAAGTGTAGTTAATGGATTTCAAAGTGTCGAGTACACCCGGAAAATCAACTCAATTCAAGAATGCGAGTTACATATTATCTCACTTATAAGCCGGTGTATCCTTGGTGGAGCGGAAAATATTAATTATGTACATGACAGTCGTCTTAGCCACCCATATACTACATATAGCTAGGTTTCGAAGGTATCTCATAATTAACATCCACATAACGTCGACATCCATCGACATAATTAATAGCATTTGACCAGTGGGAGGCTCATGTTCATAGCTGGCTAGATTATGGATAGGTATCACAACGGCGCCTATTTTTGCCGTGAAGGAATAATGTGTAATCATTACTGTGTTTCGGGCTAAAGGGCGCCGTTGCTAGTGAAATTACTGGGCAAATGATACTTAACCTCTTACGTCTCAAGGTGACGAGCGCAATTGTAGTGCCACTCAGAATTTTTGGTTTTTCAAGAATCATGAGCCGGCACTTTAATGTTTAACATCCTCCTCGTTTCGTCCCTCATTACCTTAAAAAAAATCAACGTAAGCGAAACAAATGTCTTAATACCTTGAAATATTTAGATGAAAACCAATTTGCAAGTTCTTATGTGATTCGTTCCATACTCATTCAAACTTTGCAGCAATTATCTTTTTCATTACAAATATTATTAACAAATCTTTTCATTATTAGTTCCCATCAAGTTGGAATCAAGCAAACAGAATCGATTCATAAAAAAAAAGATACAAATAATGTCCAATACTATCGACTTATTTCTATATTAAGTAAATTTTGTGAAATATTTGAAATATTAGTCAAGTCACTACAGTGAGTCGAAAATAGATTAAATATTTTAATAGATATAATGACTTTATAAAAAATAATTAATGGAGAATTGAAATATGAAAAACCTATTCGCAAATATTTATGTGTATGAATCATAACTTCGAGACAGTATTTTCAAATTAGAATATTTTTTTTTAAATAGAATCACTTATTGAAAAACAACCACCCATTCCAGAAAAGTATAGGCATACGGGAGACCTGAGAAGAACGACCGCAAGAAACTCAGCGGGCTTGGCTTCTTGAGACAAAAGATGTTAAGTAATTTAACTAGCTACGGCGCCTTTCAGACCGAAACACAGTGATGCTTATACATTGCTGCTTCACGGCAGAAAAGGCGGCGTAGGGTATCTATAGTCTAGCCGGCATCCTCTACAAAAGAGCCTCCACTGTTTAAATTAACGTCTGGTGATCATAAAAATAAGTACAAAAATGGATCAGTCAACATCTCTCAAATGACGATCCATGTCACTGAGCGACAAATTAAGTGATAAAAACACAAACAGGTCCTTGGAGAAATTCATAAGGATACAATAATATTTACACAACCATCACAACTTATTATTAATACAATCTACTAGCTGAAGATAATATAAATAAAAGTCTTATTGAATATAGTCTCACAATTCCAAGCTACTTAAATTAAATTACTGCAGAGCTAAAATTCTTCGCAGTATTTCGAATACTTAAGAAGCAGTTTATTTGATTTTACTTTTATTATTATATTACTGAGCTGTAGTTGAGAGTTTCAATAATAGACTTGGAAGTTACTAACTAATATTGAATCTATAATATACATACTAATACAATAAGCGCCAATTTCTAGACACTTTCTTATGATTTTTATTTTTTCTGTATAATAATATGTTAGCCAGATTCATGAGGAATAAGCATAGGCTTTTAGTAGTCTGCTAGTGTTAAGCTAAAGTGGACCTTAATTGTTCAGTTCATTCATAATAATATGAAAAGTATCTTAAGAAGAAGTAAGACAAATATAATAAATGCGATATATAACTAGTCACCTGACAGTGTGACCACCATGGCCCATAATTTCTTGTAACACCAGAGGAATCACAAGAGCGTTGACGAAATTATGATGAGTTGTTTAGGTGTACATATGATTTTGAAGAGTGAAATCCCCATCAAATTGGGGTGCACCATGGTGAGATTAAGCAGTTTCTCTTATGCATTACCTGTACTCTTTAAAGTAACCGTAATGGTTAGACAAACCTAAATACAATGTTCAACAAAAATATTGGTTTTTTAGTAAACAATAAAAAGTCATAAGTCATCATTACGTATCTAAAGACAAATATTATGTGTGTGACGCGCTAACTAACCTTAGCTACTAGGGTCAGATTTCACCAAAGTAGTAATAACTTTAATTCCTAGGATAAAGCTGTTATTTACTCTCAAATAAACATGTCTTCATTTCACCAACTACTTATCCTGAGAATAAGAAATTTATACGAGAGTAACTCTTAAACCACCAAATTGTAAGAAATAACTTATTTCACAGATGAAATCATAATGGTGTCAAGTTTTTATGTCAGCTGAGCGCACAGATTACATCATAACTGAGCGATCATTCATAATTATGCATATTTCATTGCAATTTAGAGAAAATAATTATGCATTAGTATTAATAATGCAGCGATCGAGAAAACAGCAAATAGAACCCAGAGCAAACTGAAGGTAATATAACGGCATGCATCGTAACTTCATTTGTTTGAATAAAAAAAGCACTTGACACATTGACACAAGTTCAAAGTAAAGACAAATTAGAAATGTCCTCATAAGGTATAATGTACTGAGACAATGACAAGCCTATTTAATTTGTTTGTTTTTTTAATAAGTTAGTAGGTAAATTTTGTTAAAAAAATAAACAAAATAAAATATAGGTTATACTAGTATCAATATTTTTAGTACTAGGGGTAACTTATTGTCTTCACAAAGTGGTAAAAAGTACTATGAGTTGATATAAGAGTTAATGCAGCAAATAACTTTATACCTAGATTATCGTATAATGACAGCATTGGTGAAATTTATCCTAGGTATTTTTTATATTTTGAAAATTTCAATATTATAGGTTATTTTAAATTTTCTGTCATACACTAAATAAAACATAAAATATAATTAAAATAATTTTAAATTACAATAATCACTCAATTATATTTTCGTGAATCACTTGATTTCTGCACTTGCACACAAATTATGTTATAAAATAGCGGTCATAATTTGGTTGCATTTCATTATAAAGTATTTGCTGGTCCGTTTTTACAATTTTGTAAGTATTTGTTGTTTGGTAGTTTAAAATGATACATGTAGTACATATCCATATATAATATCGTATACTAATATTATATTAAATAATAAACTTCCATGGCATATCGCGTCATGACAACATGAAGGTTGCATATACTTTGGTTTGCTCTCGCAAGTTAATTAATAAAATACGGTGAGTCAAAGAAATGTGAATGCTGGGTTTAATATGCCTTAACGGTGACTTAACAATAGTACAAATATACAGACCTACTTTGAACTAATCTAGATTTATGTTCCGAAATTAAAATGTTCTATATATTTAGCTCCTGTCTGCGTGTGACTTAAAAAAAATATTCCTAATAATCACTTACTGCCTGCAAACTCACAATAATTTAAGAGCCAATAATTCGTTTTAAAAATTTGATCATTTACCATTTTTTTACTTAAATTTACAGCATCATTTTATTTGTTTTTCATACCATACCAGCGGACGATCAAAATATAAGAAACGATGTTTCATTAGTTAAATATTGATAATTAGTTTAGATGGTTCATGGAAACATGTGACCATAACATGTAACAGTATAATATGTAAGTACTGTAAAAAAGACAAACCGTTTCATATTACTGTTGACCTGAAAAATTAACACTTTAAGATCAAATTACTGTTGAAATTCAATCTAATCTATGACCAGTTGAAATCGTATTCTGCATTACTAAGAGAGTAAGTTCTTGGAAACGGCGTGATTGGCATTTCAATTTGGTTTGATCAGAATTCGTAGCTCTAAATTGCATCTGATAGGAATCAATAATTCCTAACCTTTATTCACGATGCAGTAGTCAAAACAACACCTCTCGGGTAACGCTTAAGCGCTCTTACCGACAACCATCCACGATCACTGAAAGGTAACTTAAATAAGTTTTAGATTCGATTTAAGGGATATTTCAATTCAATTTGCTTATAATAATCAATTATTAGGATATATAGATAGATACACATAACTCTGAATTGAATAAACCTATCACGACTTACGAATCATGCGTCACTCGGACTTTTGGCTAAGATTTTAGGGGCGCTGGGGTGTTGCCCGACTAGTGCGGGTTCGAGTCCCGCATCGTCCATAAAAACATTTGCTACAAATAAAATGTATTTATACACTTTCTAGATAAATAAATGAGGAGATCCGTAGTTGAACCAAAGTTATCAACATAGTCCAAATGATTGCGATACTGAAGTGGCAGTGGGCAGGGCACATAGTTCGACACACAGATAGCCGTTGGGTCACTAAAGTCATCGAATCGCGACCATGTACCGGATGACGCAGTGTTGATAGGCCTCCCACAAATTGGACCGACGATCTGTTCAAGATCGCCGGAATACGCGCAGGATCGATCGTCGTGGAAGTTAGGTCTTTGAAGGCCTTTGTGCAACAGTGGACGATTTCCGGCTGCAGATGATACACTTTCTACAAAAATTATGTTATTGTAAAAGTTCAATAAACAATTTAAACAATTAAATGATACTTAATAATATCACGCATCACAATATAACGCATTAACAGTACATGATTCACAAGCCTGCTGTGGTTAACAGCAATGTTATGCAATAATAGTTAGAGATTATTACGTATTATCCAGATTATATTGTCCGTTGAATTAAACACCAATAAAGTTTTTGATCCCTGCCTAAATTCTTCAATTACAAAGAGCATTTCTCATGAATATTTAATGAGTTTTTGCTTGGTAATTTGATTTTGTACTGCTTTGTGAACAACAATTTATTTAGTCACTTAAGAATATGTTTATCTAATTAAAATCGTTGAAACTTCATTTAATTTTTGTATAAAATTAGAATCATGAAAATAAATTAGGCCACCTATGAAGGAGTTTACCAAAAGGTGTTAGTTTACAGATAAGGTTAGTATTAACAGCATTGTGGGAATTTCTAAAAGTCAGTGTATTTTAACTGACTTCAAAAAAGGAGGTTTACAATTCGATTGTATTTTTATGTTTGTTAACTCAGAACTTTCGAGTGAGTCAAGCGATTAGAAAATTATTACTCAAATAGATTTAAAAACCCTGTTAATCTGAGGGAAAATTTGAGAAAGAATATCAGGAATATTTATATAATACCAAAAATATGTAACTACTATGGGGAAAGATTAAGGGAATATGTTGTGCCAAAAATTTTTAATAGTATAGAATGGTTAAGAGAGGATAAAAAAGACTGTAGAGTAGTACTTAAGAAAAAATTAAAAGAGCACTTTCTTAAAGTCTCCACATAAGCCTTAATATTTAAAGTAGTATAGTTTAGTTATATGTATACAGGTAAGATTTTAAAATGTTTTAGGAATATTATGAATTGATAACTAAGTAATGATATGTGTGTAATGTTATATGTGTATTAGTAATAGTGTATAATATAACGAACAAATTAGGTATAATTTATTATAGATGCACAATAGTATAATATTGTCTAAGAGCGTAAACTCGCCAACAAACTGTTGCAACAGTTTGGCGAGATATAAAATTTAAGTACCAACTGTGCATATATTTATGATTAAATAAATTTATAAAAAAAAATTTATAAAAAAAATTTTAATGATTCTATTTTTTTTTTAAAGCTGAGGCTTCACGTGTGGTCATGTTTTGGTCCAGTTCTGGCAATGGCACACATGAAAAAATCATATAGGTCTTAAATTTGCATTAAGTATGTGCGCCACAAATGGACGAATAACTCAATATCAAGCCAACTGATTTTGATAATTATTTTTTATTGGAAAGGATAAAGTTCAAGAGTAGTTTGATGAGGTTCTGATTAGAGTCGGTGTCAGCCAACGTAGGTTTGTAACTACGCATATTTTACGTTTTAGTGCATATTATATTGTTTTAGAATAGTTTATTTCTAAGCAAGTTTTTTTTATATTTCTTTTTGATTAAATTATATTTAATATGTATTTTTCGTCGCCGCGGTGATCACATATCATCAGGTTACTCTTAGTTATGCCCTTTTGTTCTCCTCTTAATTATTATAAAATAAAATATTTATAAAAGTCACACGATTTTTATTTGATCCAGGATGCTGCTTCTGACTCATACTCAGTGTCAATATTATTAAAATAGACATTTTTGCAGCAAGCTATAATATTCTACCTTTTAATAATTATCCGATATTCATGTTTTTTTTTTCTTATTTTGTATTATTTTGAGCTTTAACAAGTCATTTAAGTTATGCATTTTCTTTTAAAGATTATCATTATATATTTTATTCATAGTTTATTCTTTAATCTTTGTAAGTTATAAGCTTATGAACAGGATCATTAAACGAATCCAAAACTTGAAATATCAATTTTTGTTCTCTAATAAATATTAAATGATAACATACATACATAATTAATAAGAATCATCAATTAATGGTGTTTTTGTTTTATACTAGTGAAATAAAGTAAAATTAAGAATATATTGAATTAAACAAAATATTGTAATATTGAAAAAAACTTATACAAAAGATTACGAAAAATAACAAATGCTTAATTCGTACAAACATTTTATATAATTTAGTAACATAATAAAGTATTTTTCACATATAAGTGTGATTTTGATTTTGTCCAAAAAAAACAAAGATGTAGCAACAAACATCAGTAAAAGTGGACAGCAAACAGTAGATTTTACAACGAGTGCACAAAACGAACGAACGAACCATATTTATGCGAGACTTTTAGCAGCCCGAGCCGAAGGCGAGGGCTGATAGTAATGTCGAGGATAAAATGGTTTTGTGAAGGAGTTATAAGCTCTGCTTTTCATTTCGATTGCGAGGAAATAAAACAGTAGTATATATAACGTGGACATTTTTAACAATTTTAGCAAATTTGATGAAATTAATAAACGCATGAAAAAACATGACCTGTTTGCCGCCGCTTTTTTTTAAATCTAACGACATTGTTATTAGGCTTGGGCTCCAGACCTATACAGCCTACTAATAAATTAATTTTGTTATAGATATTTTTTAATTAATTAAATAACCAACTGTATTTTATTATAATTATAATATCTTTTATGTCTTAAAAAACAAATGAGGCAAATAAATTAAAGTAAATATTTTAAAATAGAAAATTCTATCTCTGAAATTTTTATTGTGTTTGGTTGTATGGCTCATTTTCTTTGTCTCAATATAGATACATTTATGAGAGATACGTTTATGCACTTGTGCACAAAAATCTATTTTGTGCAGCCTATATCGTGCACAAATAAGCAATTTCAGAGCATGAGAAGTGAAAATTTTATTTTATGGAGCAAATGACAAATAAGTCGAGAAGAAAATAGGAAGTAAGTTCTAAAGGTGTCAAATAACAAACATCAATATATTTTAAGGTCTAACAATAGAAGTTATGTAACAAATTATGAACACAAAAACTATTTTATATATAATTTAGGGCGTGTGTTGTGTGTGTATGTGTGTGTGTGTGTTTGTGTGAGTTTAGCTTTTTATTTATCAAATGCTATACCTAATATAAGTAGTCGTTAACTGATAAGATTCTCAGTAGCTTCGTAATTTAGGTTTATTAACATGTTCTTGAGTTTATGTCTAAGTTCATATATATTACAATGCATAATCTTAAGTTGGGTATTAATATTTTTGAAATGATATATCACTGCTATTGTTAGTTAATTATTCACTAAAATGAGATAGGGATTCCTACCAGTATGTAGCTTGTACTTATGAGGCAATATGAGGGCGTTTCAAACGTTTTAAATATTTTCAACCTTATTTAAACTTTAATTGTGTCATTGTATTGATATAAATTATTTTAAATGCGAGATTAACGCAGGTATATGTGGTTCCATTATGAAGTTAATATAAATTTAGCGGTGTATTAATTATGCAGTTTATTTGGTCGCTAATTACATACTGCGACACTGACCCGCTGTGTGGAATAAAAATTGGCCACATAGGGATTGTGATCCTTTTTACTAAAGATTTTATTATTTTATTTAGCAATTCTTTTTTTTTCTTGTTTCGTACTTTCATGAAATATTGTTTTTTTTGGGAAAAAATAACACATTATATTTAAATTCACTTTGTTGTTTTATTTTGCAAATATATCCGATTTTTCCACATGAAAATACAATAAGTTATACTAATATATTCCTTTCAATGAATTTATTATATTCTAAGAGCTAGCAACGTTTTTGAGAGAGAATTTCAGGTAGGACAGTTTTTAGATATCCTATCTCTCTCACTCTTCCGGACGTCATATGGACTATCTGGCTGGCGGTAGTGGTTGCGTTCATCAGTGCGCATCCTACCTGCAAGGTAAAATATCGTTTTTTTAAATCATTTTAAGAAGTTTTTTTTTTATTATTTTTATTGAACTTTCCACAACGTAAATCTAATATTGCCAGACTTTTTTTGCTGTTTAAACTGCTCCAGACGCTAATTTCGAATTAAAAAAAAATCAAAATAATTCAGTATGGCTGAAATTTTTTGTAATATTATTTAAGCATCTAAAAACTTAAAATTTATTAGTCAAACAATAATTTGGTTGTTAAACCTTCAGCCAGACCGATATAAAATTGATAGCCATAGTCCATATGACGGCCGGAGATAGATAGGATATCTAAAAACTGGCCTACCTGAAATGCTTGATTTCCTGACGTTGCTAGCTCTCGTACTATTATTTTAACGGATAATATGTCATCCTATCATAAATATTAACATTAAAATGGGTCCTTGCTGCAGATATTAATATTACACCTTATTTTAAATGCATTTTATTTGTTACTAGTTGCTTCAAAACATGTGCAACTTAATAATCTAAGTTTATATCAGCAGTGAGGGAGATCACTTCAAATTATTACAAATAACCTTGCTATATGACGTTAAGAAACCAAAATACTAGTAAAATAAGGATTACACATGTACACATTTCAAAACCAAATAATACCTTGAATGTTTAATATAACACGATACATTTACGGGGCGCGGGCGGTAGGTAAGAACGAATATACTCGTAAATGCTTCTGAATAATTCATTTAACTCCCGTTTCAATTTATTTTTCATTCCTGGAGAAAAATATTGGAAGCAACATATTGGACATTGAAAATCGGCCAAGTGCGAGTCGGAATTCCCCATGAAGGGTTCAGCAAGTAACATAATAATAAAAGTTCTTGTAAATTTCGATTTATGACATTTAAAAAAAAAAGACGTGTGGCACTCGGGGACTGCCGCAGTAAAGCTATTGAATAGCATTTTTTATCAACTTATGTAATTATAATTATTTATTTATTTTATTTATGCAGTATTTTTTTTTATAAAATTAATTAAAAAAAAGCAAACGGGAAATGAGTAAATTTTAACTTACAGGATTTGATTACAGACAGGCAACGGGACAGGTGAAACTAAATAAAAATGCTTGTCATAATAATAAAAATTAAAATGTGTTAAAAAAATAAAGAAATTAAAAAAAATGAAGACGTACCCCAGGCTCGAACCTGGGACCTTCTGCACAAAAAGCATATGTGATAACCGTTGTTCTATCATATAGTCATATGTGATAATCTAGTAAGTAAGTGTTAGGTTATTTTCGTTACGGAATTTCTGGATTTGGTCTCCACGCTCAAGGCCCGCGATAGTAGCTATGCAATTGCTTAAAAAAACTAATTACTAGATCTCGTTCAAACCAATTTGCGAAGGAAGTTTGCATAGTAATGTATATGACGAGGAAAGAACCTCTGTATTGTTTTTAAAAGGTGTGACGTCATTACTGTTGACATCACAATTGCTATCTTGCTGAAGATCACTCATTGGTTCTTCCAAAGAAAACTACACGAGTAAGTATTTTATTACTTTCGTTTATTCAACGGGCAGCGTTACGACGTCCCAAAGAGGTCCGTACCGTACGACAGCCCGAGCACGACTGACTTTTGTGTCCATCGTACGGGCTGTATTTATAGGACCCGGCGCACGTGCTCGTGTTTTACATTCATGTTGTTTATACAATAATTTCACATCACAATGTAATTTATGAACTAATTTTAACTAAAATTAGTTAAATTGAATTATTCTCGTTCTTATAATAGGTGTGTTGTAGTATTTGCGCCGATACGGCCATTCTGATAGGCGGTGCGCGCTCTGCACCAGCCTGGTTGGTATTTGTAAGTTGTACTGGATTCTTATAGATTCTCGTTAGTTCTTATCTACTGTTGTTGTAACCGTAGGTTGTCGAAGGTTCTCGTAGAGTTCTCGAAGATTCTCGTAGATTTCTCAAAGATGTTCTTAGAGGATTCGGAGGTTCTCGTAGAGGTTTCAAAGGTTCTCGCAGATTCTCTTAGGTTCTTGTTGACCTGCAAGTAGAGAAAGTTTTACTGAGTAGTGCATCTGTTATCAACTTGAGTTGCTTTATTGTAGTTACATAAACACAAATGCTATAATTATAAGTGAGGGTTCTCAGTGGTTCTCGTAGAGTTCTTGGAGAATCTCATAGGTTCTCGTAGAGAACAACGAGAACGTTGAACTGTAAAAATATAAAGTTTTATTAGGCTTTGCGGAGGTTCTCGAAGAGTTCTCGGAGGGTCTCGTAGTGTTCTCGGGGGTCTCGTAGAGTTCTCGGAGGGTCTCGTAGAGTTCTCGTTGAACTGCAAAAATATACAGTTTCAAGAGGCTTTTCGGAGGTTCTCGAAGAGTTCTCGGAGGGTCTCGTAGAGTTCTCGGAGGGTCTCGTAGAGTACTCGGAGGGTCTCGTAGAGTTCTCGGAGGGTCTCGTAGTTTTCTCGTAGATTAATAAAAGGTTTTCATCAGGATGTATCCATCAAGAGTCCGTGGTTACCACAATAGTGTAACGTGAGTAGGTCAGAGGTAACACGCTCCAGACACTCGTATGCATCTGTGATGTGTGCGTGTCTAATCACAATTCCACAAGGCTTCCCAACAGTATCTCCATGGTTCTCTTATGGATACATCATGGGTCCGTGGCTATCCAAGTTTATGACATGATTAGCTCAAAGGTACCACTCTCCAGATATTCATACGAATCTGTGGCGTCTACGTGTCTACTCACAATTCCACAAGGCGTCCCAATGGTATCTCTGATGGATACATCAAGCCAACCTGGTTATCACAAATGTATGACGTTGTTAGCCTGAGCTACCACCGCCAGAGGTACCACGTTTCAGGCACTTTTCTCGTAGGACTCTCTCGTGGATTTATAAAAGATATTCGTCTGGTTGATCTCGGTGAATGGGTTATTCATTTTCCACCGATATAGTCTCAGGGACATTGGTCATCCAGCCCTTAAGCGTCGCTGTATCATGCGAATACTGCGCAAGGTATTATGTAACATCACACGTCGTTCTGCACTACGCATTGCAGCGCACTCGTTACAGTCAAATTAAGTAGACTTGAATCCTTTATCTTCGCTTCGGTAGATAAAGCACATAAGTGCACCGACATTTTCTGCATCGTCTCAATCATTTGCATCAAGAAATGACTTGGTATCCCTCCCATCTGATTTCCATAATATGGGTATGCTTGCAGTCCTTGTGACCCTGCTTCCAATTGTTATCTACCAACGGTCTCTTCTGCTGGATGTTGGTTGGTCACAGTTGATCTGGTCGTATCCCACTTCTGATGACGAGGAAAGAACCTCTGTATTGTCTTTAAAAGGTGTGACGTCATTACTGTTGACATCACAATTGTTATCTTGCTGAAGATCACTCATTGGTTCTTCCAAAGAAAACTACACGAGTAAGTATTTTATTACTTTCGTTTATTCAACGGGCAGCGTTACGACGTCCCAAAGAGGTCCGTACCGTACGACAGCCCGAGCACGACTGACTTTTGTGGCGTTTTTTTTTTTTTTGCGCCCAGACAAAGGGAAAGGGCTACCCTCCGGGATTACGAAGGGAGGGAGGTGGTGAATGCTCATGCATACCAAAGCAGCCTAAGGCTGCGTTGGTTATGTGGGACTCACGTAAGAACCTAAGTGCCTACCCACTAAACACCACCTGAGGTTGGCTTTGGGCAGTGTGCCCTCTAAGCCTTCATCGTAGGCGACCATCTCTCGGGGAAGAGAGGCGCAAGCGGCACTCCCTAGGGAGTGTTCGCTGGGAATGCACAGAAGGTGCTGTCTAATAGAGACTTGGCGACATCAGAAGGATGATCACAAACGGGAGGTGAAGCTACATGTATCTGGTACCTGTCAATCCAGGTCAGACGAAAGATTGAAAGAGGAGAATTTAAAAATAGTGATTTGGTTAGATCGAGTGATACGCCCCTAGGCTTCACTCGTTCCGCACTATGTGGTAAGCGTTAAGCGCTTTAGGTATTACAAGGAGGCCACCAAATGGTGGTGCTCCGCCAGCGCAAAGAGGCGCTCCTTGGAGGACTTAGCCGTCCTGAGTTTCCGTGCCAGGACGGATATTTCGTTGATGTCGACTTCGCCTAGTGAGGCGTAGATCTCTTCCAGGTCTTTCAGGGTGCTTTGCACCTGTGATTGAGCCTGGGGAGGTACTGCCCGCCTGGGGCCACTGAAGGTGGCCGGGGCGGGGCGGGAGTAGACATTGAATGCCTGAGAGGGAGGGGCTGATTGTCTCCATGTGGTGGAGAGTTGGGGCCCGACAGTTTTATTCCTCATATGAGGAAAATGGGATTGGGTGTTAGAGGCCAGAGGTGGCCTTTGTTTTGGCGGCCTGGAAGTCTGCTTATTAGCAGCCTTCGGGGCGGAACGAGGGGCACAAGGGCATCCGCGATAATTCGCGGTATGGCCCTCCTGCCCGCAGTGCACGCATGCGGGAGGTGTTACCTCGTCGCGAGTGCGTTTGCACTCTTTGGTGCTGTGGGGTTCGAGGCAATTTACGCACCTAGGAGGAGCAGAGCAGTTTGCCGCTGCGTGACCATACATCTGGCAGCGGTGACATTGACTGGGGAACCCCCGCTTTTGTGGGGCTTCCACACGTATGTTGGAGAGCCCACATACGGTGAACTCTCCTTTGAAAAGTTCCCTGGCTTCAGGGACGTTAGTTTGAATGACTAACGCTAACGGGTATTTCTTCCCGGTACGGCTGTACATTTTATGTACAGCCTCGACCGGAAAGCCTTTCTTGACAAGGTCCTCCTGTATGAGCTCATTAGAGAGCTCGTACGGGAGGCCTCGGAGGACAGCCTTGACCTTGCGCTCTTCCGGGAGCGCATAGGTGTGGTAAGGCACGTTGTTACGCGAGAGGAGGAGGGTGAGGTTGCGAAAGTCGTCCGTGGTCGGTACGACTATGCGTATTGCCTCACCTGTGTTTGAGGCACGGGTGTATCGCACCTTGTGATCGGTGCAAAGTTGGGCTACGTATGTCCACTTTGCCTTATCACGGAGAAAGATTGGCGGTGGAGGCTTGTTGCTAGGGTGGACGGGCGAGCGTGTCGCCGGTTGGCAAGAGGAGGGGACCGAGTCCGGGGGTAAACTAATGTCGAGGGACATTAATGGTACTGGGTAGGAAGAGGAGGTTGAAACCTTGTCAGACGCGATGCGTTTGGCCTGACGCTTCTTTCTGGACTGAACCAGTTGGAATGAATCGTCTGAGGGACGATAGGGACGGAGAGAGGTGTCGAGTACGGAACCAGTGAGAGTTCCGTTATCTGATTCCTCCGAGGAGGAATGGACTGGCCGCTTGCGGCCGCAGGAGGCGGAGTCGGAGAACTCCATGTCCTCGGAAGTAGATTTGTGAGCGGAGGGCTCATCGGGGGACGCGGGTGAGTCAGCAAGGGGCCGACTTTGAGTGTTGACCTTGGAGGAGATGAGGCTCTCGAATACTGAGTGGTCGACGTGGATATTTGCGGCATTAAGCAAAGCCACAAACTGGGCTATAAGGGCGTTGAGAAGGTCCGCTGATGGAGCCATACTGATGAAGCCTCCCCGCCGAGGGCAGGGAGAAACGAGGGTTGGAAGTGGCGCGGCTATCCCTATTGGTTATAGCCGCGAACCGTCACCCTTGGGAAAGCCCAAGTGCAATGAGATCGGGTCGTCCGGTTTCTCTCAGGTCAGGAGGCCTGAGAAACGCACCGGGTGAACGTTAGCCGAGTTAGTTGTCACCGTTAGGTATCCTTCAGCTCAACCGCGATGACACGCAACTCACTTACTACAATAAAAATTGCTGTAAACAAGCTGCGGGCCGGAACGAATTCGACGTAACCAGTCGAACTTGGCGTAGTATACCTCGTACCACACGTACCGGAGCTGCGTAGCATAGCACTGGGCGTAGCGTGGCGGCGTAGCGGGGCGTGAGCACAGGCGCGTGTAGTAGTCTGCTCGGCGCGGGGGCCGAGACAAGAGTGACGACGCTTTTGTGGCGATCGTACGGACTGTATTTATAGGACCCGGCGCACGTGCTCGTGTTTTACATTCATGTTGTTTTTACAATAATTTCACATTACAATGTAATTAATGAACTAATTTTAACTAAAATTAGTTAAACTGAATTATTCTCGTTTTTATAATAATACATGTGTTGTAGTATTTGCGCCGATATATATCATATATTTTTTTTAGTTTTATCATTTCTTTTTTTAGAAGTTATAGGGTGGGGGGACACTAATTTTATCACTTTGGAAGTGTATCTCGCGCAAGCTATTCATTTTAGAAAATAAAAAAAATTGTTTTATTTTGGAAACACCAAAATTTATGTTTTTTTTATTTTTGTGTGAAAATCTTAATGCGGTTCACATAATACATCTATTTACACACTTTGAACAGTATAGTTCTTACAGTTTCGGAAAAAAGTGGTTGTGACATACGGGCGGACAGACAGATAGACGAATCCATAAGGGTTCCGCTTTTTGCTATTTGGCTACAGAACCCTATAAAAGCCTCATCAAGAAATCCTTATCAATCAAATCGTGAATTGTGACGATATACTAATGTTCATTAAGGTATAGAAACAATAAATACAGTAAGGCAGAAACGATAAAACGATATTTTATCGCAAAGCTTTAAAATCTCACAATCTATCTGAAAGCTGCAGTTACCGAAATCGATATCAGTAATCACAGATAAGTCAGCTTACATTTGAATTGCCAGGAATAGAAAAGGAAACTAGAATTCATATTGATCAAACATGATATTCACTGTCTTATTATAGTAATTGGAAATGGAAGCTTTGAACATAGCCAGCCTGCCCTATTTAAAGTAGAGTAAAGTATGCATTTATTCATGATAACACAAAGCATATATATTAAAATTAATATATAGTAAAATTAACAAATAAAAAATACAGCCTCATGAAAAGGACACCCACTCAGTATTTTTGGAAATAATTTGGTTTTACATTATCGTTACAAAATTAAAACACAAATAATTTTGCGATTATTAGACTACTGGGAGTTTAGTAAACTTGAAAAATATAAGTGTATTATGAAGTTGTAATAATTTCTATTAAATATTTGATTTTAATTAAAAAAAGATTATATAATATTAGAAAAAAACTTTTGTTAAGCCAATAATCAATACAATGAACTCACCTATAATACCTTGATATTAAGAAATTGGTTTTACACTTATTTGAAAAATATCGGGGTAGGTATACGTTCTATGACCAGGTCTAAGATAAGACAGCTTAAACAATATACATATTTTATCAACATGCATTTCTCATATAACAGTTCAAGACCATTAATTCTTTATTAGAACACATTATAATCTAACCGTAAGGTATTAAACAAATCTTTTATCAATATTCTGAACCGCTGAGAGGCGAAACATATTAAAATTATGTTTTCTGCCAGAGCTCCATATTACGCTCCACAATAAATGAAGTCACAAGAGTAAAATTCCGCAATCACAGTATATTATTACGTTGCCAAAACAACAGCCTTCTATATTTTCGAGAACGTTCTCTTCATATTGACTTATTGCGCTGCTTGTAAAATTTCTGTAGTCTGGAATTGGATTTCATCTTAGAATTTCTTTCGAGTACTACAGTAAAATTATAGCATTTACTTATAAATAAATAATTTTACTGTGAAAGTTTTGCTACGTCGCCTCATAATTTTGGTCCGAATGTCGCATAACAGCCAACCGCGGAGTAGGGGTGAGGTTGAGTCATTAATAATTCCAACTACTGCTTTCAAGTCAAATTGGCCGAGTAGTTTAGACCGTCGTTCGCTAGAGTGAGCGTGTGTTCGATTCCCACACGTGACAAAAGGTTTTTTATTACATTACTAGTTGCCCGGATAGACTACTCTCTGTCAAAACTACGATGACATACCAAAGAAAAGTTTCATTGACTGCAATTTTTGATAAAGTGGATAATACTAATTCAAATTCTTCCCAGCCGGTACCGCGCCAACCAAATATAATTTTAATTAGGAACTTTGCCATAACAATGAAAGTAGTGTAGACAATAAACAAAAACTAGACTTGAGATCGATAATATTTATAAAATTAAATCATCATAGTTATAAGAAAAATACTTTTTTCCATAAAATTAAGACAAGTATCAGCCAAAAAAAAAATTTTACTTAAATTACAAGTGTAAATTCACAATACTGGTCAAAAAATAAACCTAAAGCTGAAATGTGATTTCACAAATCAGACAAAAATTATCAGTTTATATGGGGAGTCGGCACTCCAATATTGTGACTCTCAAATTAAAATATTATTATATGTAAATATAATATTAAATACGAAGTTAAGCATAGGATTAGACCGCTTAACTGAAGGGCTATTCACATTCAACATCACTATTGCCAGTCAAGTAACTTCTGAACGAAATATCTACCGCAGTGTATTTCGTTCAGAAGTTACTTTCGGCAACACAACGGCAACCACGACGAATACGAGCACTGCAAATTTCATGTTCATGTGGCGAGTTCAAAATGATTTTATGAGGAAAGTTGGAGCCTTTATATACCGGGTTGCTTTATTAATATTAATATTTATATTTAAATAGGGCACGCGTGATCCTAATGAGACCTGAATGGTTCAGGCGTTGTGACAGGCGATCAAGCGTGTCGTGTTTACTACATATACATAATTGTTAAGTGGAGAGTAAACTGGAACAAGACTGGAACGTCTTAAGCTGTAACTATTTATGGATTAATCTATACTATTAATGTCGTTTTGTTTCTCATATGTGAAGACTCCACCACCACCACCACGCAAGGTGATAGACTGGCGGTGCTTCGCCGACATTATGGCGTCGACCACCCCGACGAGGAGGGCGGAGTCCAGTACCGACGTGGAGTCCCTCGCCGTGGATCTCACGGAGAGAACCCAGCGGGCGCTAGCCACTGCGACCAAAGAAAAGTCGTCTCACCGACTCCCAGAGCTGCCGGCCAAAATCCGGCGCCTCATTACCCATAAGAGAGAGCTGAGGCGCCGGTGGCAAGACACCAGGTATCCTCCGCTCAAGACCGAACTGAACAGGTTGGCAGCTCAGATAAAGAGGGAGTTGGATGAGGCAGCCGCAGAGAGCTGGGAGGAGCGGATTGACGGCGCAATGGATGACTGGGCATCATTGCACAGGCTGTGCCGTCAATTCACGAACACATCGCCCCCAGTAAGACCTCTGCGGCACGAAGATGGCTCGATGCGGTACGCTGCGGAGGACCGCGCCGACATCTTCGCCAAACACCTCAAACGCCAGTTCCAGCCGAACCCGACGGACGACGCCGCTCATCTGACAGCAGTCGAGCAACACCTGGAGGACTACTTCAGAAGACCGATGGCTACCGAAGATGATGCGATGTTCTTCTCGCCCAACCAAGTCGCCAAAGCCATCAGGCGCACGAGGCCTAAAAAGGCCCCGGGCGTGGATGGCATTACGAACTCAGCACTGCGGCATCTACCGCGGCAAACCATCGCGGCAATGACGCGTCTCTATAATGGCATCCTACGCACGGGGCACTTTCCGTCCATCTGGAAAGAGGGCCTCGTGATAGTGCTTCCAAAGCCCGGGAAGGACACGCTGCAGGCCGGAAGCTATCGGCCCATCACGCTGCTCCCCACCAGCTCCAAGGTGTTCGAAAAGCTCCTGCTGTCGCTAATCACGCCACACGTCCAACTGCGTGAAGAGCAATACGGGTTCCGCGCTGAACACAGCACAACGCTTCAGCTATCCAGAGTACTGCATCTCCTCACAGCAGCCCGAAATAAAAGGGAGAGTGCTATTGCAGTATTTCTGGATTTGGAAAAGGCGTTCGACCGTGTTTGGCACCAAGGACTGACTTATAAGCTCTCCCAGACTTCAGCTCCAAGGCGACTGGTAAAGATAGTCGCCAGCTTTCTTGAAGATCGCCGGTTCCGAGTGTGGATCGATCATCACATAACGCAACCGCAAAAGATCTGCGCGGGCGTACCACAGGGCAGTTACCTTTCTCCCCTGTTGTACGCCCTGTATACAAACGACATCCCACTCGGAGCTTCCACCACTCTGGCGCTGTTTGCAGACGACGCGGCGTACATCACCACTTCCCTCACGTCGAAACACGCCGCGTTGAAGATGCAGCGCCAGCTGGATGAACTACCAGCCTGGCTGAAAAGCTGGCGACTCTCGGCAAATGCCAGGAAAACCCAGGCCATCTGCCTATACAGGCAGTCCAAAAGCCTGCAAAAGCTGAAGTTCTGCGGAGAGGACATCCCGTGGTCTTCGATGGTCAAGTACCTCGGAGTCACGATAGATCGTCGCCTCAACATGACGCAGCACGTCGAAGATACTGTGACGAAGGCCAACGTCGCCGCAGCGCTCCTCCGTCTGGTGCTCTCCTCCAGCCTCCCTCTAAAGAACAAGGTAGGGGTCTACAAGACCTACATCCGATCCCGCCTCACGTACGCAGCACCAGCATGGTACGCGCTCGTGACAAGCGGCTCAAAAAAGCGTCTACAAGTTGCACAAAATAAGATTCTCCGCTGTGTCGGGCGCCCAATGGTACGTGAGGAACACCACGATCCAGAGGGACTTGGGAGTTGAGAGCCTGGACACCTTCATTAGGCGCCTCGCCGTCGTCGACGCGTCAGACTTCGCACATTTGTGGGACCTGGCGCCCTTGCACGCGAGGCCACCTGACGGCCGCCGCTTCCCGCGAGATCTTCTGTCGCGGGTCGAAGAAGAGGAGGAGTGACGACGTGCTCGTCCCACTGCTCGGCTGATCGCCTCATAGGGTTTGAAGACATGTATCGAAAAAGAAGCATTCTAGTAATTTCGATGCGATATTGCGATATTGATATATATAACTATATATATTAGTTACTATGGTAGTCTACTCCACCTAACGCTGCGTCCGCTACAGCATGCTTCAGCATACTGTGCCTGAATTGCTTTGATTCGTGGGATCACTTATGGATCCCCTGGGAGTAAGAAGAGCAGAGACGCCGACAGGCGTCTAAGAGCCTTTTGATATGGGAGAGTTATGCTCCTATCTTAGAAAGACTTCACGAATGCGCAGAACTATACTTGAGATAAAATTCACACACGCACACAAAAATGTCGTGAAGTAACGACCAAGCACCGTTATGTTTCACATGGTTAGTGCCGAGAACCCTCGCAAAGTCCCTCCGCCACAATATGACAGTGCTCTGCAATAGGCTACCTTAGCTGGCGAGAATACCGAGTCAAAGAATGTCCAACAAATGTGAATGTGAAACAAGCATCATTGTATTCCGTTCTACACCTAACGTGGAGTCTTGCAACATCAGAGTACTCCTGACTACCTTGAATTCGAATAGAAAATTCAAATATCAACTATTCATTTAGAACAATTAGTATACTCAGGAATGTTAATATAATTTTTACATTTAACACCACTTCGAAAATGTTGAAATTTGATGTGAAGAAATGGCAAAACTCAGTGTCACTGTATGTATGAAACAGAAATACTCGAACGTTTCAATTAACTAGAGTAAGTTAAAATAAAAGTGAGTAAATCATTAAAATCATACTTAAAGGAGTACAGTAACCAGCGACAATCGAGATCTGTCCAACGATACCTCATTTGTCAGAGAATGATAAATACTTTACATGCTGGTCAAAATCATAATCCTCCTTTTCATTTCGCCGTAGTGGAGTACCGCCCTAAAATATTCGTTTCCTAAATGATAAAATAAAAGATTCTTTTGGAATGTTCGAAGTTCATGGCACTTTCATAGAATAATCAGCATATTGATTGTAATTCGTCTTGCCCTAAGGACTATAATTATCCAAATCTGTGCAAAACATATTATATAAAATTAGGTGAGACAGAGTGGTCTGTAGGACGTAATATTTGAGACAAATCAGTGATTCGCAGCAAATTTGAATATTAATGAGTTTTCCACAGTATAAAACGAGGGAAACATTTCTTCAAAGCACAGTCATCCCACTCACTCTTCAGAGACAACATCGAGGATAGTATTTATCATTCTGCTAAAATGAGATCCTTCTGTCTTATTCTTCTGATTTCTTTGGGATCAATATCCCTTGTTACAAATACATCAGGACAGCAATATTACTGTGGCAGAAGATTGGCGTCAGCATTAGCAATGTTATGTTATGATGGTTCTATTGAGAAACGGGCAGGAGTCGCCATGGACAACATGATCTATCATCAGCTCCCGTGGTTGGACAGAAGCAACGCTCGATCAATGAATAAGAGTAAACGGCAGATTGTGTCCGAGTGCTGCGAGAAACCTTGTACTGTGGAAGAACTTGTTACTTATTGCTAGATCAAAAATGTAAAACGGCTAATAAATTATTACAAATAGTGCACTATTAATATATAATATGGATATATAAGATTCGGATTGTTTTATTAATCACCATACCATCCAGATACAAAAAAATAAGATGCACTATATCCTGTTTATCTATACATATAAATAAAACTAGAGTGTTTGTTATATTGAAATAACCTTTTTACAAGTTTTGCCTGTCTGTCTGTCTGTTCCGGCTAATCTCTGAAATGGCTGGACTGATTTTGACGGGACTTTTATTGGCAGGCTGATATATGAAGGAGTAATTAAGGCTACGTTTATTTAAGAAAAAAATATTATTTAAAAAATGAGCTAATGTTCCAATGTCCAAGAAACGGTCCAACTCTAATAATAATTTAAATGGCAAAACAACGTTTGCCGGGTTAGCTAGTATTATATATATAAAAATAAGTGATCATATTAAATTTAAAAGTAAAAAAATAGCTGCCCGAACAATCCCATCGGTAACTGCAGTTGCTGCAAGCAATAATATACTAAAAGGCTGGCAACACTCCTATGATTCCTCTGGTGTTGCAGGAGATTGTGGTGATAACTTAACATCAGGTAAACGTACGCTCGTTTGTCCTCCTCTTCCATAAAAAAAACTACAACTCCAAATTATATAACTAAATAGCTGACCCGACAGAGGTTTTTCTTTATATAATAATATATTATATTTGTCAATAATATATTATAACATCTAGAATTATTTCGTAAAACATGGACCCTGTTGTTATAGTGAAATTATTTCACAGAAGAACTGTCAAACCGTGCGTCAATAAAATCTCTCATAGAAAATATGTCCATTCAAAACAAATATTGGAAATAAGAATAATTGCTTTACATTGTAAGTTTTCTCCCACAATGACAACAGCCACTTCATAAATGGTGAGTGAATTAAACCCCCTTGTGTGTTCACTGGTAGGTGTTTTGTCAGCTCGAATGACAATATTATGGCTGTTTGATGTGCACGAAAACTTAAAAACATGCTTTTTAGTTTCCTTTATTTATAAAAGCATTTTTTGTAGTTTTTCTAAACCATTGTGTATGTTGCATTAAAACTTCATTTTGGTATTCGAAAATTGCCTACTATTAGATAAATCGGTTTAAGATAATGGTTGAAATATAAACATCAATTCCTGTCTCATAGACTATAGATGAAAATTATATAAATTGACAGTAATATTATTTTGCAAATTGGAAAATGGAATAATATTTTCGAATTCATGTATTGTCATCGTTCATCGATTAATCTCCAAAAAATGAACGAAATCTGGATGTTTGAAGTGGATTGAAATCGCTCCCAAATGAGTCGGTTACAATAAACATACATACAGGTGAAGCTAATAAAAAGCGAGTTAAAAAAAAGAGCACATCACTTGAAATGTCACTATCACATAGGATAACCGAAGTAAAAAATGTTCTCGCCTACGGCCACGGTAATCGTTATTCACAGATGACAGATGATGAATTAATATTGGTTGTCAATGTCAAATATTATGGTTAGGTTCCGAAATTTATTTTGTGGTAAATCTTAAGATTTATCAATGTACATATAGTTGGTTGTCAAATTTCAAATACTATGGTTGCGTTCAGAAATTTAATTTGTGACAAAACTTAAGATTTATCAATCTACATAAAAATAATCTGATAGAGAGTTAATTTACCAACTATACTTAGCTTAACTTTACTTAACTTAACTTAACTTAATACAATATACCAAATCGCGGTTTCCAATGGCTATACAAAACAGTTAGTGAACAAATTAATTAAAAATAAACAAAAACATTTAATTAATTCAGATCTTTATCCCGTCCCACCACAATCAAATACCAAATATGTAGGTAGTTTGACATATATTGGTCCAATATCGGATAAAATAGCTAAAATTTTTAGGAAAAACAATATTAATGTGTCCTTCCGAACGAATCACAATGTCAGTCGAATATGTAATGGCAAAGATCGATTAAATAATTCCGAAAAATCCGGTGTTTATAAATTAAGTTGTGACAATTGTAACGGGGTATATATAGGTCAAACAGGTCGAAATTTCGAAATTAGATTAAAGGAACATATTGCCGCATTTAGGAATAATCATCCCGAAAAATCACACTTCGCGAAAGATTTAATTGATACAGGTCACTCACTCGGAAACACTAATAATTTTTATATTTTACATACATGCGAAAAAGGATTTCGCTTAAATGTGTTAGAGCAATTAGAAATAATAAAACACAAAAATAACATGTTTACATTGTTGAATGAACAAACAAATTTAGTCCCATCACCTTTGTTACGTGTCTCTTCGGGGGGTAATACGTCACAACAGCCGACCAATCACAGCGCGTCATTTCATGGGACGAGGGTATAAAAGAGCGGCTTCCGGCTCATTTGCTTCAGTCTCTTGCCAGATTTTGGCGAGACAACACGTCCTGAGCATGCCTCGTGAAGAGGCTAAACACGTGTCGAATTGTTTTAAAAACAAATATTGGCGGAATTAACACTAAAGAAAACTTAAGTCATTTGTATAACTATGGTATATTGTCATGGTGCAGTGCAGCCTATATTAATACCATCCTAGTGCTCAGAAGAGGGCTATTCGCGCTATACTTAACCTAGATCCTAAAGAATCTTTAAAAAAAATTAAGAAATAAACATTTTGATTGTTGCTTCTCAGTATATTCTTGTTAATGTTCTATATTCTATTCATAAGCCTATATAACATTGAGGAATTTTTTAGATACTGTGTCATTCATAATTCACGAGGAGTAAACATAAAATTGTTATGTCTACTACTCGGCTAAGTCTAAGTATTTTATGGGGCGATGTATATGCATTTATAACAAGATCTCAGAAAATGTTCAAAACAAAGATGATATGATATTGAAAAGAATTGTTAAATGAAGTTTGTGTGGTAAAGGTTTGTAACATAAATGACTTTCTTAATGATTCCACAGATTTGAATAGAGCGACCGCCCTCAGGCTATTAAATAATTAGTTTAATTGTTCAATATTATTTTGTAAACATATTATTTGATGAAAAAAAAGCCCGCTCAGTTTATTGCGCCCTTTTTTCTCAGGTCTGAGGCATTCTCCTTGGAATTGGTAGTATTTTTTGACATTAATAAAGTGATCTCACACCCTATTTTGAATAAAAATATTTGAATTTGAATAGGTACAATGAAAAAGTGTGTACACCTTCCTAAAAGGCCGGTAACCCTCGTGTGATTTCTCTGAAATTACATAATAATATGGATGGCGGTAATCACCTAACACCAACTGCGCTATACCAAGGTTAAAATTAATTGTAAAAGCCAAATTTTGTTGAAACTAAACAACGCCTTGGTTCCTTTATGGATTCAATATAATGAACATAATTAGGACCAGCAACACCATCACATTTCTAAATTAAAAAATATAAAGTAACAAAATAGGATAATCAGAACTACAGTGGTTTTTGGTTATTTAGACATGACTGCACTTCATACTGTTTTTAAAAAAAAACAAATGTATGAAATGGATACTAAAATAATAGGGGTTAAAGTATGAAATTGTCGTTTTATTGTAATAGGTACTTCGAATTGTCATAGAACATTCATGGTTTGATATTTTTGAGTGAATTTTTTACATGGTACCTATAAAGTTCTTCTTTTAAAAACTGTGCAACATTCGATTATCGACTTTCAGTTGTTTTACTTTATTCAGCTTAGACAAGAAAGATGGATACTTGGAAATTTCAAGTGATTTTTGAATACGAGTGCCGACGCGCGAGTAAAGCGGCGAAACAGCTCGCTATATCAATGCTGCGTTTGGAGATGGGACTGCTAATGAACGCACCGTAAGATTTTGGTTTAAACGCTTTCGTTATGGAAACTTTGATGTGAAGAACGAACCACGCGGAAAACCGGTGCCAGACACTGGTAAATAACAATGAATTGAAAGATTTATTTTTTTACAGTTAGTTATATAATTTGGAGTTTTTATTTTATATTATGGACAAACTGGTCACCTGATGTTAGGTTATTACCCCCGCCCACACTTGCCGGCAACACCAGAGGAAGCACAGGAGTGTTGCCAGCCTTTTTGCATATTATTACGGGAGAATTTTTATCACAAAAGGCTTGCAGCAACAGCCGTGACCTCTGAGATTGTACAGGCAGCTATTTTTTTTACTTTTTATAAGGTACGCCACAAATGTGGTAGAAGTAAAGTGATGTAAGTTTCATGCTTAAATTGCGACTTAATGTAGATGATCACTTTATTTTAATATATTTATAATACTAGCTGACCCGGCAAACGTTGTTTTGCCATAAAAAATAATTTTAGAGAAAGACCGTTTTATGGACCGTGCAACATTACTTTATTTTTCTATAATAAACAAAGTTATTTCTTCTTACATCAGTTACCTGCCAATAAAAGTTCCGTCAAAATCGGTCCAGCCATTCCAGAGCTTAGCCGGAACAGACAGCTAAAAATTGTGAAACAGGTTATTTTGGTTTATGTACCCTATAAACCTAGGATGCACTGAAAATTTTTAGAAAATGAAAAACGGCTTAATGTAGAAAGTTGCCAATACATTTATTGTATTTAGAAGTAATCTCCGATCCTCGCTACACATCGTCGCATTCGATGGAACTACTGAGAAAAGCAGTGGGCCTCTTCATTCCATTCCATCCTTCCTTCTATGGCATTTTCGTTCGCTTTCACCGCATCTTCAGGGCTCGTAAAGCGAATACCTCGAATTTTATCTTTAGTTCTTGGGAATAAATAAAAGTCGCAGGGCGCCAGGTCAGGACTGTATGGCGGATAACTCATTTTCTCGACACTTGCCATAGTCAAATATTCAACAGTCCGTTTTGCGGAGTGCGCTGAAGTATCGTCATGGTGAAGGAGGATCCTGCTTCGAGGGCGCTGCTGTCGAATTTTTTCCAGTCCGCAATAACTGTCCTTCCATTTTCTAGCACAACTGTCGCGAAATGACCTTTCCGACCGAAGAATAAGGCAATCATCTTTTTTCCTTGACTTCTTCCTTTCTTTACCTTAGTTGGCCAATCCTCGAAGGGACCACAGCTGATTGTCTTTTGCTTTCGGGTTCGTAGCGATATATTCAGCTTTCATTACCTGTGACGATGTGTAATACAGTATTTGAATCACCGCCGTTGACCTTATCTAACATTTGGCGACACCAGGCCATACGAAGGTGTTTCTGGTCGTCGGCTAAAGTATGGGGAATCCATCTGGTCCAAAGCTGCCTGGCGCCTAAATGTTCGTGTAATATTTTTTGAACTTGACTCATACCAATGCCTAGGCTTGCCCGTATCTGCTTGTAAGTCACTCTCCTAACTTCCTCTATCATGCGTCGCACAGCCCTGATGTTTTCATCAGAAGTCGCTGTTAAAGGACGTCTCTCACACGGATCATCATTGAGATTGCTAATTCCACGCTTAAACTCGTTAAACCAATTGTAAATAGTAGCACGAGATGGGGCTTCACCAAGAAATGTTAATCGCAGCCTATCATAGCTGTGTTGTTAAGTAAGCCCACACCGTAACAAGAGTTTTAGATTTGCAGCCAATTCACTATAACAAATGACAAATGAATGCAATATACTACATTAGGTTACCAAAGAGTTACAAAATTGAAATTCAAAAAAAGTTTTCACTAGAAATGTTTCTAACTGGCCAGTTCTAAGCATTTTTCGTGATACCCACGTATGTATTCATATAAACAACGATTATTTCAATATTGCTGACTGACACTCCAACTTTATTTATAATAAATAATACAGTAGGTATATAGTACATCTTATTTTAGTGTATCTGGTGATTAGTAAAACAATCCGATCTTATATATTCATATTATATTAATAGTGCACTTATTTGTAATAATTTATTAGCCGTTTTACATTTTTGATCTAGCAATATGTAACAAGTTCTTCCACAGTACAAGGTTTCTCGCAGCACTCGGACACAATCTGCCGTTTACTCTTATTCATTGAGCGAGCGTTGCTTTTGTCCATCCACGGGAGCTCATGATAGATCATGTTGTCCATGGCGACTCCTGCCCGTTTCTCAATAGAACCATCATAGCACAACATTGCTAATGCTGACGCCAATCTTCTGCCACAGTAATATTGCGTTCCTGATGTATTTGTAACAAGTAATATTGATCCCAAAGAAATCAAAAGTGCAAGACAGAAGGATCTCATGTTAGCAGAAAGAAAAATACTGTCCTCAATGTTGTCTCTGAAGAGTGAATGGGAAGAATGTGCTTTGAAGAAAAGTTTCCCCCGTTTTATACTGTGGAAAACTCATTAATATTCAAATTTGCCGCGAATCACTGACGTACGTTAAACGTATTACGTCCTACAGACGACTCTGTCTCACCTAATTTTATATAATATGTTTTGCATAGACTTTGATAATTATAGTCCTAAGGACAAGACGAATTACAATCAATATGCTGATTATTCTATGAAAATGCCATGTACTTCGAACCTTCCAAAAGAATCTTTTATATTAGCGTTTAGGAAACGAAGATTTTAGGGCGGTACTCCACTACGGCGAAATGAAAAGGAGGATTATGATTTTGACCAACATGTAAACTATTTATCATTCTCTGACAAATGAGGTATCGTTGGACGCATTTCGATTGTCACTGGTTACTGTACTCCTTTAAGTCTGATTTTAATGATTTACTCACTTTTATTTTAACTTACTCTAGTTAATTGAAACGTTCGAGTATTTCTGGCACTGAGTTTTTGCCATTTCTTCTCATCAAATTTCAACATTTTCGAAGTGGTGTTAAATGGTAAAATTATATTGACATTCCTGAGTTAATTATTGTTCTAAGTGAATAGATGTTATAAGAAAGTTGTATTCAAATTCAAAGTAGTCAGTAGTTCTCTGATGTTTCAAGACTCCACGTTAGGTGCAGTTGGAGATTCTTCGACTCGTATTCTCGTCAGCTACGGTAGCCTATTGCAGAGTACTAACCATGTGAAACATAGCTGTGCTTGGTCGTTACTTCACGACATTTTTGTGTGCGAGTGTGAATTTTATTTTTAGTATAGTTCTGCCCATTCGTGATGCCTTTCAAAGACAGGAGCATAAGTCTCCCATATCAAAAAGATCTTAAACGCCTATTACTATACATATGGCTCTTGGGCACCCCTGCTCTTTTTACACCCAGGGGATCCATAAGTAATCCCACGAATCTAGGCAATTCAGGCACAGTACGCTAAATGCATGCGCATGTTGTAGCGGACTAAGCGTTGGGTGGAAAAGACTACCATACTAAACATTATTAGTACAAACGTGCAGCAATATCATCAAACGACATGAATAGGATATTAGATATAACTATAAATAGTTAAAGTTTAAGATGTTCTATTCTTGTTCCAGTTTACATTCCACTTAACAATTATGAATATGAAATAAACACGACACGCTTGATCGTCACAACGCCTGAACCATTCAGGTCTCATTAGGATCACGCGAGTCTTATTTAAATATTAATGAAGCAACCCGGTATATAAAGGCTCCAATTTTCCCCATAAATTCATTCTACACTCGCCACACAAACTTGAAACTTGCAATGCTCGTATTTTTCGTGGTTGCCGTTGTTGTGCCGAAAGTAACTCATGAACGAAATGTCTACTGCGGCAGACGTCAATGGCAATAGCGATGTTGTGTGAGAATAGCAAAGCTAGCTTTGTTTTTAATATTATATACTTGCATCGATATTATAATATTTTAATTTGAGGGTCTCCATATTGGAGCACCAACTCCACATTATGTGGGATAAGGGCTTATAAGGATAAAAATTAAGAGTTGCAGTTAGTTTCGATTACCTAAAAAAGAATTTTACGTGACTTGTTTAAGAGAATATAATCTTGCCAAAATCGAATCAAATACAAAAATTTCGATTCGAATAAATAAATGTCAATAGTACCTAAAGTATAATCATTTGCTAAACCACAACAAAAGGTTTATTGTCACTATCACTTTCTAAAGGCTGATTCTCCTGATATTTCTCCTGGTGTATGGGTCGATGTAACTCCGGTTCTCGATCTTCAGAGACACTCTCCTCGGTTCCTGAGTTATGATCACTTTGCTCCAGGACGAAACTCTCGGGAACATTTTCGGCTTCCGGTCCTCTGGTCTCTTCTTGTGCCATGCATTCTTGAATTTTACGATCGTCTAAAAAAATTCTGCCCATGAAAGCTATTGACTACTGTTTTGCACTACATTCCGGGCTCCCAATTCCTTCCACCTCTTTTTAATAGTAGCTCCTCCCCTTTTTAGTAATAGCTCAAAAATAAGGAAAAATCAATCAGGCAAAATTAAGATAAAAAGATACGCAATTTGTGACGTAAGGTCTGAGACGCCGCTATTGAACTTCACATCGATGTACCTAACTGATTTGGTCCCGTCCGACACAGCTATCGTCCTCTATTACGTAGGAGCAACTGTAGTCGAAGCTACCTAGACGCTCGAACACGGGAAGCGCGGGAATGGGTAGAAATAGTGTTCTCTCACGCCGTTTAGTATGCGAGACCGCTTGTCATCAGATAAAGGTTAATTGGATAAGTATTAATGCTGCCATAATAAGCCATTATTTCTCGTAGAAAGTGAAGTAAGTGAATGGTTACTATGGGATATCCATATTATACCCTGATGAACTTTTTTGTAGAATTTTTTATTGTGTACAATATTGTTGTATATTATTTTGATCTATCTAGTAGGTTTCAGCACGCGTTTGCAATGTAAGCGAACAAAAATGTGTTCATTGACGACATCACATTAGAAACCTGTAAATATATCAGTCTTTCTCTAGTATATTGTGCATGTATTATATTAAATATGAACCTTTCTCTTGAATCACTCTATCTATTAAAAAAAGGCGCATCAAAATCCATTTCGTAGTTTGAAAAATCTAAGCATACATACAAGACAGCGGGCAGCGACTTTGTTTCATACTATGTAGTGATTTTTTACTTTATGAATTAGTATAGCAAAGAAATTGTTTTTTTTTTTTTTGATTTTTATGCTTATATTAATGTGTTATTTTGTAAAAAAAAAAATCACTTGAATCGTTGTTTCATAAAGCTATGTAATTTTTAATGTGTTTTATTATGTCGCTTGCCACGTATCAATAAGTATTCGGGTTTTGAATTCGTGTGTTTGTATAATCAAGTTTGAAAAGGTTGTTTCAATATTCTCGTCACTTCCTCTCTGGAGGCTCTGCGATATTTATTCATTTTTCCACCTTTTCCATAAAAAATTTAATGAATTAATGAATGACGCACTCCCTACGTTAAGTTCGACTTTAGCCAAGGCGCAAATAAACACTGCTTTTCGAATCTACAAACGAAGTGTTTATAAAAAAAAGAAAACGGTGTGCTTGGCATTTAATTTTGTGCGAATCAAAAACTGTGGTTCGAAATTGGATCACTGAGCAAGATGGAATGTCTGTCTGTATTGAAATAAGTGGCAGGTGATACAATTTATTTTTACGCTTTTGGCGAAAAATTTATACAAATCTTTTAGGTGATTTATGATTGATGATGATTATGTACTATTGTTATTTTCAACCACATCTGTAGAAGGAAAATATAGGCATATGAGGTTAGAGATTTCCCCTTAGAGAATTATTACAGCCACTGAATGCTCCTTTAGCTCCAATAGATTTCCAAAGATACAAATATTTATCAAAGTATATATGAAAATGAAAATGGCATAATATGATTTCATTTAATAATTACAATAATTATGTAATCATATGCGACATAGAAAATTCATTTCATTTTACTTAACTTCACATTGTTCCTGCACATTGTAACTTATTTACTTACTCTATAAGTTTAACATGGTTCTATTAATAGCCGTTTCACTCGCCACAACATGAAGTGTAAAACCTGCAGGAAAGCATTTTACTTTTACGAGCTAGAGATAAACAGGCTTCATATTAGTTAAGCTTCCCGTGTATTAAAATATTATTTAAGCTGTAACTTAACCTACAATAAAATAGTCTGGAGCGTGCCTGACTCGTGTACGTTGTGCCATAAATATCTTAATACTTTTCTATTTTCTATTCTATAAAATATACTTTAACACTTTTCTATCAGTATGTATAAGAGCGTAGCGTCCTGTATAATGATATTTTTGTCGCAGTCGTCAATCAACATTTGATGTTGAAGTGAATTTTTTTTAGCATCTTTGTGATTGACATTAGATGAAACGAAAAAGCGACAGTAAAAAGAGACAGATACATAAATTCATAAATTTTAAGCTAGAAGAAAATGGAATAGAAAGCATAATACAGTGTTTTGGTTAGGCTATCATAGTTGAAAAAGAGATTGTCTTTTGTATGACGCGAGTATACCTTAGTATATTCTGACGTCATGCGCACTACGTATTACTACATGGACACCAGGAGAACATAAATATGATATGATGATTGTTGCAGTCACAGTAATGTCTTTCGTAGCGGTTGAAATCATGTGTCATCCTAGCAACATGCACCAGGACTTCATAATATGCAGCTTAGAGGTTTCATGCACAATGCAGGTTTCACTTCTGACATGTGTACTTTGTTCGCACGCATTTTTTTAACTTACTTATTTGCGACCTGACCAATTGCTCTTTATTTATATTATTATTGAAGGGAAACTTCTTTATCGACGAATGAAAGAAATTTTATAACAAATCGTCACTATTTTCGAAACGACACGCCGCCGCGCAAAATTATGATTTCAACATTATGGATATCGTATCCAAGATTCTCGAGGGCGCAGATAACGAATTTGGGATCATTTTTGAATCCATGATGGCCGCCGCGCAAAATTATTTTTACAAATATATTGGTATCGAATCCAAGGTTCTCGAGGGTGCAGAGAACGAATTTGGGGTCATTTTTTAAATTCAAGATGGCCGCCGCGCAAATTTATGATTTGAACAATATTGATATGGAATCCGAGGTTCCCGAGGGTGTAGAGAACAAATTTGGCATCATTTTTGAAATCCAAGATGGCCGCCGTGCAATTTTATGATTTCAACAATATGGATATCGTATCCGAGGTTCTAGAGGACGCAGAGAACGAATTTGGGATAATTTTTTTAATCCAAGATGGCCGCCGCGCAAAATTTTGATATCAACAATATGGATATCGTATCCGAGGTTCTCCACTAGCTTTGTATCGTACAATTTTGATATTCATAAAATAGAATTCCAATATAAGTTACGACTTTCTTGTTGCATTAAGGAATCCCGAACTATATCACGCTACATAGCTTTTTCTTTGGTTGAATATTTATTAAGTTTCATTTATAACTTGCAATTCAAATATTACTAAGTAATGCTATGGAATTAATTTAAAATTTTGCTATACTGTTTCCTATTTAATCAATTAGGTACACAAAAATATCATAGTACCCTTAGATAAAGGATTGGTCTCCGCTGCGCTACAAGTATATACCGCACTACCTAAGAACAATTGTTTTTTTATTACGGCTAGTATAAGATGCTTGTGTGCGTGGCATCTTGATACTCTGTAACATACTGTTCAGGCTATTTTACATTGAAATTAATTAAAACTTTAACAGAACATAACATTGTGACACGTCACACATTGTTCACCACGAGACTAAATGAGACTGGCTCGAGTACTATGGGCGTAGTATTAGTTGCCTCACTTTACGACTATGTATGTGCTATGTAGTTGGAGCGCAGCGGAGAACAATCATTAATATAAGATAGTATCATAGTGAATAAATTTTAATTTTGCCGCTGAATAATGTAAGTATCTAAATATGAATCCATCATCCCATGTAAGGTGAAGCCGAGACTTTTCCTTTTCCTAATTATTCATTTTGTTTTGTAGTCATTTGTATGGCAATAAAGAATTTATTTATTTTTATTATTTTTTTAAATTTATAAATACGAAATGAAAAACTCAAATAAATATAAATTTTAAATAATGTCATACTCATACTTTTAAGATTCTTATATTAAAGGTAATGATTATTTCAAAGTTAAATAATTAAAATTCGAAATATACGCTTGAGCTATTCGATATACTGGAGAAAGTTTTAGTGCGGGAGCAAAGATTTATAAGCCTTACAACAATTGGTAAATTCCAACTTGTAGGGACTGTGTACTGAATATTATTTGTAAGTGTGATACAATCATTTTTATGATGACATAATATATTATCATCATCAGCCGGACACTGCTGGACAAAAGACTCCCCCAAAGATTTCCACGAATATCAGTCCTGCACTGCCCTCATCCAACGTAATCCGGCAATCTTAACCAGATCGTCTGTCTATCTTGATCAGGGCCTACCAATACTGCGTCTTCCGGTACGTGGTCGCTATTCGAGGACTTTACTGCCCCAACGACCATTTGTCAAATATTCTCAACCTAATTTAAACTTTAATTGTGTCGTTGTATTATATAAACTATTTTAAATGCGAGTGTTGTGTAGTGTAGTCTACCGTAGGTAGATGTGGTTCCATTATGAAGTTAATATAAATTAAACGGTGTATTAATTATGCTGTTTATTTTATTGCTAATTACATACTTTTTTATTTGTTACTAGTTGCTCCAAAACATGTGCAACTTAATAAGTTCAAATCAGAACAAATGAAATTAAAAATATTTTATTTTATATATACATTATACTTGAAATATGTAATTTTTTTTCATACAGCTAATTCGGAAACCAGGTTTCCTCAGAGAAGAATGTGCAAGATACTCTGAGGTTGCTCTTTTCAATACAGTTTAGGTTTACAAGATCTAATTTTTAATGCACTTTACAAATCATTTCAATTACAATATATGCAAATTGACGCAAAAAAATACTCAAACGTCAAAAACTGAAAGGCTTACATGAGTAAGAAAAAAAAGTAAATTAATACTTATAAACACAAGAGGTACAGTAGATGCATCAATCCACACATACCGTAAATAAATAGAGGAATAATGTGAGCGAGTGAAATTATTATATATTTAATTTAATGATATATTAAATTAAATATATAATAATTTTTACATAATTAAATAAAGGTAATAAAAAAACACATCAAGCAGATCTCCCGGTGACATCCAGCCACCACGAGTAGCGCCCGTTCACGAGCATGATGCATGGACCAACCATCGCCTCCCTCGACCATATTTTAGGGAAGGGAACGACCCGCCCACGTCGCCACCACAAGCAGAGGGATTTAAGCGAGCATGACGATGCCTGTCACGAGAAATCTACGGAATAACAAAACAATGTTCATCTATATATTATTATGCAATACTTACTAAATGCCTTTACTTACAATTTTGTTTCAATTTACATAACTCATAATTATTATTTTTATTATTATTATTGAAATTCATTAAAAATATAGAAACAATATTAATATTTAAGATATATAACTATAATTACATTTATGAAACAGAGACAGACATCGGCGAGCAGCTTTCCAGTTACCCGACCAGAACACGCAAGTTCTGGTCGTTGTCGAAAGCTGCTCTCGGTAACTTCAACCAGTCGTCCATGCCACCGTCGCACATGAGGAATGACACCCTGGCCCATACGGCAAAAGAGAAAGCCGATCTCCTGTGCGCTCTTTTCGCCTCCAACTCGACTCTTGACGACAACGGTAAAACACCGCCGACCATCCCGCGGTGTCAGAGCTCTATGCCTGAAGTACAGTTCAGACAGAAAACTGTTAGGCGAGCTCCGTTTTCGTTGGACGTCAGGAAGTCGAGCGGGCCGGATGGAATTTCTCCAATCATGCTTAGAACGTGTGCCCCTTAGTGGACGCCGGTGCTAACGCGTTTATTCCGGCACTCTCATTCCAAAGGCGTAGTCCTCATGGAAGTCAGCCCTTGTCCATCCGATCCAAAAAAAAAGGAGACAGTTTGGATCCGGCAAACTACAGGCCTACTGCTGTAACGTCCCTGCTCTCCAAAATCACGGAGAGCATTATTAGCCGCCAACTTCTGGTATACCTAGAGGGTCCCCAGTTGATCAAAGACCGACAATATGGCTTTCGCCATGGTCGGTCAGCAGGTGATCTTCTGGTATACCTAACACATAGATGGGCGGCGGCTATTGAAAGCAGCTGGAAAAAGCTATTGGAAGGCCTGGCAGTTAGCCTGGATATAGCGAAGGCCTTTCGTGTATGGCACAAGGCGCTGCTCTCAAAACTTCCATCATTTGGGCTTCCCGAGAGCTTGTGCAAGTGGACCTCCAGCTTTCTCACTGGGCGCAGCATACAAGTCGTTGTCGACGGTTTTTGCTCGAATCCCAAGCCTGTGAACGCTGTAGTGCCCCAAGGCTGTGTGCTATCTCCCACGCTGTTTCTTCTGCATATCAATGATATGTTGGACACCTCCAACATACATTGCTATGCAGACGACAGCACTAGTGATGCCATATACACGAGCTATGCAGGTCTCTCTCGGGAAAACGTCGACCAGTGCCGGGAGAAACTTGTGTCTTCTATCGAGTCCTCTCTCGAGATGGTCGCGGAATGGGGTAAATTGAACCTTATCCAATTTTACCCGCAGAAGACTCAAGTTGCGCGTTTACCACTAAAAAAACCCCATTTGTCGTATCACCGCTCTTCGATAACACTTCCCTTAAAGCCTCGCCTAGTATTGGAATACTGGGTCTCGAAATCTCGAGCGATTGCCAATTCCGTGGCCATCTGGAGGGCAAAGCCAAATTGGCTTCGAAGAAGCTGGGCGTCATCAATAGAGCACGGCAATACTTCAAGCCGGCCCATATTCTAGCGCTCTACAAAGCGCAGGTCCGGCCACACATGGAGTATTGCTGTCATCTCTGGTCTGGCGCACCCCAGTATCAGCTCGATCCATTTGACCGCATGCAACGCAGAGCAGCTCGAATTGTCGGGGACCCAGTGCTCTGTGAACGGGTGGATCATTTGGCGTTGCGTATAGACGTCGCTTCATTGTGTGTCTTCTACCGCATTTATCACGGGGAGTGTTCCGAAGAGCTGTTCAACCTGATTCCTGCCGCCGAATTCCACCTTCGCACAACACGCCACAAATTAGGATATCATCCCCACCATCTGGATGTGTGGCGGTCCTCCACAGTGCGGTTTTCAAGGAGCTTTCTTCCACGTACTACAAAGCTGTGGAATGAGCTTCCTTGTGCGGTGTTTCCGGGACGATACGACATGGGTAACTTCAAAAAAAGCGCGTACACCTTCCTTAAAGGCCGGCAACGCTCTTGTGATTCCTCTGGTGTTGCAAGAGAATTTGGGTGGCGGTGATCACTTAAAACCAGGTGACCCGTACGCTCGTTTGTCCTCCTATTCCATAAAAAAAGGCATGTAACAGCCCATCATTTCAGTCCCAAGGGTTCTTTTGATCCAGATATTCAGATATCTTGTACCCTTTTGTATACAACTTTTTCTTTAGCACTGATTTATAATCAGCAAGCCTATCCCTATTATATTATAATTCTAGTAATGACGTATGAGTGTCACTAATTTTTTTAAACGAATTAATATTTTTTACACAAAAAAAAGTTTTCATATATGTATTGCGATGTCAAAGTCAAAACTTTTATTTCCTTAAATTGTTTTCTTAATGACACTCTTGGTTCTTATTTATAGATGACACGAAGTGCTTGCCTCTGCAGTGTGAAAATGGTGATAACATTAGCAGCATATCCCTAAAGTAAAATGCCGTATGTCATCAGACTAGCCGATTGATAATAGCTGAAGTAGACTAGCGTCGCGGTATTTTCATTCGTAAGTTACCGAATTTTTTTAACTGCGTATGCTGCAGGACTAAGCTTTTTCGCCAAATCCATAATATGAGGACCCCACTGAAGTTTGGTATCTAAGGTAATACCTAAAAATACGGTTCTATCTACAGGTTTTAGCTCATCGTCTTTTACTACAATATTTGTGTTAACCTGTCTAACATTAGGCAGGGAAAATTTAATACATTTGATTTTTTTTTCATTAAGAAGGAGATCATTCGTAGTGAACCATTCCACTACTTTGGAGATAGCATTGTTCAGTTCATCAATAGCAGTATGCTGTCTATATAGTTTAAAAAGTAAACAAGTATCTGTAAACAATATTATCTCATGCTTATTTTGTACAAAGTGTAGTAAATGATTTATATATACAAGGAAGAAGAATGGCCCAAGAATTGAACCCTGTGGAACGCCCACGGGAAATCCAGCTGACCTCTTACTGTTCACCTTAACCATCTGAACCCTGTTGCCCAAATAAGACTTCAGACGGCTAAGTGCTTCTCCCTTGATACCATAATGGTGTAATATTCTAATTAAGATTTCATGATGACAGTCAAATGCCTTGGATAAGCCAAGATGAGACCAACGGCATCCTGAGAATTTTTCCAGGCTTCAAATATTTGCTAAATAAGCTCAACAGTATCTGTTGTTGAGCAACCCCTTGAAAAACCAAATTATTTGGTGCTCATTGAATCATTACCATATAAATGGTTAAGCAATTGTTGTTGAATAAGCTTTTCATATATTTTACTTAGCATCGGTGGAAAATATATTGATCTAAAATTTGTCGGGTCAAAAAACAGACTACTACCGGGTTTGACTAATGGAATGACTTTGCTCTGTTTCATCAAATCAGGAAGCTTTTCAAACTTCACTTTTCAATTTTCAAGTTTTCTACAACAGGCAATGCTTGTATAGTACTTAATTATCGTGACAAAATAAACTGTCATACAACATAGTTTTTTTAAAGAATGAAATGAAAATATAAGAAAAGCAGTGTATGACACAAATATTAAAATAACTTTGTATGTCAGATATTAAATTTAACACAAATAAGAAGATTTAACTTAATTTTTAGATAATTTAACACAAATAGAATTAATCTAAATCTACATAGGACTCTTGAGTGAGGGAGATCTCTTCAAAATATAACAAATAACCTTGCTGTATAATGTAAAGAAACCAAAATAAAATAATGATTACACATGTGCCAAGATGTATACATTTTGAAAGCAAATACCTTAAATGTTTCATGTAACATGGTACATTTACGGGGCGCGGGCTGTAAGTAAGAATGAATATAAATGCTTCTGAATAATTATACCAACTCCCGTTTCAATTTATTTTTAATTCCTAGAGGAATATATTGGAACTAACATATTGGACATTACAATTATTTATTAACAAAATAAATATATAATTATTATGATATATTTCCGCACGATACAATTAAAATACTTTCATCAAGAAATTCTTATCGATCGAATCGAGGATTGTGACGATAAGTAGGTCGCAATAAAAGTTTTGTGTAACTTAAAAAAATAACATGTTTTAACCAAAATATTATGTTTATTGCTGTTCAAAGTACTCTATTACATTTTAAACAATTTTGCATGCAATCGAACCATTTTTTATAACAGGAGGACCACAGATCTGAAGGTATGTTCTCTACGTGCTGATTGAACGCTATCACTGCCACTTCGGAATTGATAAAAGTGAAACCTATCATCAAAATTTTGATTTTACGGAAAATACAGAAATCATAGGGTACTATGTCGGAGCTATGTGCAGGATGGGTGACGAGTTGTACTTTTTCAGAAGCTAAAAGTGACTTAGATTTGTTGGCCGTATGTGAAGAAGCGTTGCCATGACGTAGGAGAGTGCGGCTGTTTGGTTGTCTCTCGTGAACTTTTTTTTAACACCCTGGGTAAAGAAATGGTAGAATACCACTCGGCATTAACACTCTTTTGATCTTCAACTGGAATTGTGCAGATGGGACCCGTAACTGAGAAAAAAAAGCGATCATTTTTTTTTTTCAACGTTTCTCGCCTGCCTCAATTTTGTTGGCCTGTTCTCATTTTCAAACACCCATTCATAAGATTGCTGTTTTTTTTCGGGTTCAAATCAAACATCTACCTTTCGTCTTCTGTGACAATGTCACAAACAGCATTAAAATAGGAGTGGAGCAGACTAACATGCTAAACATTATTAGTTCAAAATGTGTAGCAATATCGCAACGAAATTACAAGAACGCTTATTTTTCGATAGGGTCTTCAAATAGTTAAAGACGTTCTATTGTTGTTCCAGTTCACTTCCCACTTAACAATTATGTATATGAAGTAAACATGACACGCTTGATCGCCTATCACAACGCTTGAACCATTCAGGACTCATTAGGATCACGCGTGACCTATTTAAATATAAATGAAGCAAACCGGTATATAAAGGCTCGAACATTCCCCATAAATTCATTCTAAACTCGCCACACAAACTTGTAGTGCTCGTATTCTTCGTGATTGCCGTTGTGGTGCCGAAAGTAACTCCTGAACGAAATGTCTACTGCGGCAGACGTTGTGCATTGGCAATAGCGAGGTTGTGTGAGAATAGCCCTTCAGTTAAGCGGTCTAATTTTAAGCTAGCTTCGTTTTTAATTTTATATACATAGATATTATAATATTATAATTTGAGGGTGACAATATTGGTGTGCCGACTCCACATAATCCGGCTAATAAGGATATAAAGAATTAAAATATTATAATATCTATATGCATAATATTAAAAACGAAGCTAGCTTAAAATTAGACCGCTTAACTGAAGGGCTATTCTCACACAACATCGCTATTGCCATTGCACGACGTCTGCCGCAGTAGACATTTCCTTCAGGAGTTACTTTCGGCAGCACAACGACAACAATGAAGAATACGAGCACTACAAGTTTGTGTGGCGAATTTGGAATGAATTTATGGGTAAAGTTGGAGCCTTTATATACCGGGATGCTTCATTAATATTTAAATAGTGCACGCGTGATCCTAATGAGACCTGAATGGTTCAGGCGTTGTGACAGGCGATCAAGCGTGTCGTGCTTACTTCATATACATAATTGTTAAGTGGAAAGTAAACTGGAACAAGAATAGGACGTCTTTAACTTCAACTATTTATAGTTATATCTAATATCCTAGTTATTTCATTTTGTTTCTTATATAAGAAGGTTTGTTTGAAGACCGTATCGAAGATGAAGCGTTCTGGTAATTTAGTTATGATATTGCTGCACATTTAGCATGATAGTCTACTCCACCCAACGCTTCGTCCGCTATAGCATGCTTTAGCATACTGTGCCTGCATTGTTTAGATTCATGGGATTACTTACAGATCCCCTGGGAGTAAAAAGAGCAGAGATGCCCCAGAGCCATACGTATAGTAACAGGCGTCTTAGAGCTTTTTGATATGGGGGAGTTATGGTCCTGTCTTAGAAATACATCATGAATGGGCAGAACTATACTATACATAAAATTCATACTGGCACACAAAAATGTCGTGGAGTAATGACGAAGCATAGCTATGTTTGACATGGTTAGTGTTCTGCAATAGGCAGCTACGGTAGCTGGCGAGAATACCGAGTCGAAGAATCTTCAACCTGTTCTGCACCTAACGTGGAGTCTTGAAACATCAGAGAACTTCTGACTACCTTAAATTCAAATAATAATTTAAATAACATCTATTCTCTTAGAACAATAGGTAATAATACTCAGGAATGTCAATATAGTTTTGAAATTTACCATCACATAGAAAATCTTGAAATTTGAAAAGAAGAAATGGCAAAAACTCAGTGCCACTGTATGTATGAAACAGAAATACTGGAACGTTTCAACTAATTAGAGTAAGTTTAAATAAAAGTGAGTAAATCATTTAAATCAGACTTAGAGGAGTACAGTAACCAGCGAGAATCGAGATGCGTCCAACGATACCTCATTTGTCAGAGAATAATAAATAGTTTACATACTGGTCGTAATCATAACCTCCTTTTCACTTCGCCGTAGTCGAGTACCGCCCTAAAATCTTCGTTTCCTAAAAGCTTTCCTAAAAATAATAATAGATTCATTTGGAATTTTTGAAGATCATGGCACATTGATAGAATAATCAGCATATTGTTTGTAATTCGTACGTTTTGTTCTAAGGACTATAATTATCCAAATATATGAAAAACATATATAAAAAAAGGAGAGACACAGTGGTTGCCGTAATATTCGAATCAAATCAGTGACTCGCGGCAAATTTGAATATTAATGAGTTTTCCACAGTATAAAACGGGGGAAACATTCCTTCAAAGCACATTCATCCCCTTGACTCCTCAGAGACAACATTTAGGACAGTATTTTTCATTCTGCTAACATGAGATCCTTCTGTCTTGTTCTTCTGATTTCTTTGGAATCAATATCCCTTATTACAAACACATCAGGACAGCAACATTACTGTGGCAGAAGATTGGCGTCAGCATTAGCAATGTTATGCTATGATGCTTCTATTGAGAAACGGGCAGGAGTCGCCATGGGCAACATGATCTATCATCAGCTCCCGTGGTTGGACTGAAGCAACGCTCGATCAATGAATAAGAGTAAACGGCAGATTGTGTCCGAGTGCTGCGAGAAACCTTGCATTGTTGACGAACTTGTTACTTATTGCTAGATAAAAATTGTACAACGGCTAATAAATTATAACAAATAAGTGCACTATTTATACAACCCATACATAGGATACTTTTTGTTTTACTAATAATTCATGGTAAATAAAAGCTAAAAAAACAAGAAAAAATCAATCAAGCAAAATTAAGATTAAAAAGTTACGCATTTGGTAACGTAAGGTCTGTAAGGCCGCTAATGAACTTCACATCGATGTACTAACTGATTTGGTCCCGTCCGACACAGCTATCGTCCTCTAATACGTAGGAGCAACTGTAGTCGAAGCTACCTAGACGCTCGAACACGGGAAGCGCGGGATGGGGTGAAATAGTATTCTCTCACGCCTTTCGGTATGTGAGACCGCTTGTCATCAGTTAAATGTTAATTGGATAAATATTAATGCTGTATTGCTTAAAATTGCTCGTATATATAAGCTATTATTTCTCGTAAAAATTGAAGGATAAAAAATGGTTATTATGGGTTATTCATTAGAGATTGACATATTATACCATGATGGACATTTTAGTAGAAATTGTTTAATGTGTACCATAATGTTGCATATTAGTTTGATCTATCTCGTAGGTTTCAGCACGCATTTGCAATGTAAGCGTAAAAAGATGAGTTTATTGATGTCATTAAATTAGAAACCTGTAAATATATCAGTCTTTCTCTCGTATATTATGCATGTATTTTATTACATATAAACCTTCCTCTTGAATCACTCCATATATTAAAATGACATCTATTTAAAATACAAACAGACAGGGAAACTAAAAAGATCAAAAAAAAATGTGACTTGTTCTATTTCGCTTCTTTCATCCTCCTGACTCGGTTTTGATATTTTTTTTTCTTTATACAGAAATTTGATCTCTACAAATTTATTGTAAGTATAGATATAGATTAACAATTTATTAATCTAAATCTAGATTAGCAGTGACTCAGATCACTTCAAATTATTACAAATAAACTTGCTGGATGATGTAAAGAAACCAAAATAAAATAAGGATTGCACATGGGTCTAGATGTACAAATTTTGAAAGCAAATACCTTCAATGTTTCATGTAACACGATACATTTACGGGGCGCGGGCGGTAGGTAAGAATGAATATCAATGCTTATGAATAATTCATCAAACTCCCGTTTCAATTTATTTTTAATTCCTGGAGGAAAATATTGGAAGCAGCATATTGAACATTACAATTATGTATATACAGATAGATACAAAAAAAAAGTATCATCAAGAAATTCTTATCGATCGAATCAAAAATTGTGACGATATACTAAAGTTAATTAAATTAAAGAAACAATAAATACAGTTAAGCAGAAATTATAAAACCCTGCTTTATTGCAAAGTTTTAAAATCTCACAATCTATCTGAGAGCTGCAGTTACCGGAATCGATATCAGTAATTACAGAGAAATCAGCTTAAATTTGAATTGCCGGGAATACAATATAAATGAACGTAGAATTCATATTGATCAAACATTCTTTTCACTGTATTATTATAGAAATTGGGAATGGAAGCTTTGAACATAGACTGCCCTATTTGGTTGTACAATATCATTACAAAATAAATACACAACATATTTTTATTATTAAGACTAGCTTTAGGTAATGTAGTATTATAAAAAAAAGACAGAGAAAATATATATTTGGACAAATAGAAGTGAATAATTATGGTAATAATATTAAAAAAAAAAATTAAATACTTTAAACTAATTAAGGAATTTATATAAATAGATTTACATTGTAACTCACTATACTTACAGCAGAAGTGTTCAAAAAGTTTAGGGTAGGAATACATTGTTTGATCATCTAAGATAAGACAGCTTATACATATTTTATCAGCTTGCATTTCTCTTATAACAGTTCAAAACCATATCTTTATTAGAACACTTTATGATCTAACAGTATACAAATCAAACAAATCCTATATCAATATGCTGAACCGCTGAGAGGTGAAACATATTAAAATTATGTTTTCTGCCAGAGCTCCATATTACACTCCACAATAAATGTTCATAAATGATGTAACAAGAGCAAAACTCCGCACTCACAGTATATTATAACGTTTCCAAAACAACAGCCTCCGATATTTTCGAGAACGTTCTCTTCATATTGACATATTGCGCTGCTTGTAAAATTTCTGTTATCTGGAATTGGAATGCATCTTAAACTTTCCTCCGAGTGCTACTCTAAATTGAAAGTATTTACTTATAAATAAATAATGGTAAAACTTTTGTTACGTCGCCTCAAATTTTAGTCCGCATGTCGCATAACAGCCGACCGCAGAGAAGGGCTGAGGTTGAATCATTAATAATTCCAACTGCTTCACTGCTTTCAAGTCAAACTGGCCGAGTAGTCTACGGCTAACAAGATTTATGCTTTCGTTCGCTAGAGTGAGCGTGTGTTCGAATCCGACACGTGAAAAAAGGTTTTTTATTACATTGACGTCACGTGACGACGTGACGTGAACGTCATTGACCACATTACTAGCTGCCCGGACAGACTTCGTTATGTCAAATTTGATCCCGTTATTTATATCTAAAACCACCCAACAGAAATAAACAGTTTTTCTGTTCTGTGATCTCAACAGTGAACTACGATGACATACAAAAGAAAGGTTTCATAGATTGCAATTTCTTAAAAACTGGATGTTACTCATTCTAATGAACCGCCCCACCGGTAAGTCCCAGCATCTTAAATATGTAATAAATCTTCCAAAATGCTCATTTAAATTGCATGCTCTTAGGGTTCATAATGAAGTATATTAAATGCACAATGTTTTTAATGTACTTAACCAGATGGTGACATGGTTTTTGAGTAATGTTGCTGGTGATGAATGGCCCGAGAGGTCGCTGCCGTATAGCATAGAAATTAAGTATGGTAGCTTAACGTAATGCTTAAGGACAGTTTAATAACTCAGTGAAGGACGAAATTATATAATTTTGTGTAGTTTAAAATTGACTCTCAAATTAAAATATTATAATGTCTATATATAATATTATATTCGAAGTTAAGCATAGGATTAGTCCGCTTAACTGAAGGGCTATTCTAACACAACATCGCTATTGCCATTGACATCTGCCGCAGTAGATATTTCGTTCAGAAGTTACTTTCGGCAACACAATGGCAACCACGACGAATACGAACACTGCATTTTCGTGTGGCAAGTTTAGAATGATTTTAAGGGGAAAGTTGGAGCCTTTATATACCGGGTTGCTTCGTTAATATTTAAATAAGGCACGCGTGATCCTAATGAGACCTGAATGGTTCAGGCGTTGTGACAGGCGATCAAACATGTCGCGTTTACTTCAAATGCATAATTGTTAAGTGGAAAGTAAACTGGAACAAGAGCGTGGAGCGTCTTAAGCTGTAACTATTTATAGATAAATCTTATATCCTATTAATGTCGTTTTGTTTCTTATATGAGAAGGTTTGTTTGATGACCGTATCGAAAAAGAAGCATTCTAGTAATTTCGTTGCGATATTGCTGCACATTTTGAACTAATAATGTTTAGCATGGTAGTCTACTCTACTTATGCTGCGTCTACAGCTTGCTTCATCATACTGTGTCTGAATTGCTTAGATTCGTGGGATTACTTATGGATCCCCTGGGAATAAAAAGAGTAGAGGTGCCCAGAGCCATAGGTAAAGTAACAGGCGTCTAAGAGTTTTTTGATATGGGAGAGTAATGCTCCTGTCTTAGAAAGACATCACGAATGGGCAGAACTATACAAGAGATAAAGTTCACACTCGCACACAAAAATGTCGTGAAGTAACGACCAAGCACCGCTATGGTTCACATGGTTAGTGTCGAGGACCCTTGCAAAGTCCCTCCGCCACAATATGACAGCGCTCTGCAATAGGCTACCTTAGTTGGCGAGAATACCGAGTTGAAGAATGTCCAACATGGCAATACCATCGTTGTATTCCGTCCTGCACCTTACGTGGAGACTTGCAACATCAGAGGACTGCTAGAGGACTACCTTTAATTCGAATACAAATTCAAATATCATCATTTCATTTAGTCAGAAAATGATAAATAGTTTACATACTGGCCAAAATTATAATCATTCTTTTTATTTCGCCGTAGTGGAGTACCGCCCTAAAATCGTCGTTTCCTAAATGGTAATATAAAAGATTCTATTTGAATGTTCGAAGTTCATGGCACTTTGATAGAATAATCAGTATATTGATTGTAATTCGTCTTGTCCTAAGGACTATAATTATCCAAATCTGTGCAAAACATACGAGTATTATATAAAAGTAGGTGAGACAGAGTCGTCTGTAGGACGTAATACGTTTAACGTACGTCAGTGATTCGCGGCAAATTTGAATATTAATGAGTTTTCCATGGTATAAAACGGGGGAAAAATTTCTTCAAAGCACATTCATCCTCTTGACTCCTCAGAGATTACATTAAGAACAGTATTTTTGATTCTGCTAACATGAGATCCTTCTGTCTTATTCTTCTGATTTCTTTGGGATCAATATCCCTTGTTACAAAAACATCAGGACAGCAATATTACTGTGGCAGAAGATTGGCGTCAGCATTAGCAATGTTATGTTATGATGGTTCTATTGAGAAACGAGCAGGAGTCGCCATGGACAACATGATCTATCATAATCAGCTCCCGTGGTTGGACAGAAGCAACGCTCGATCAATGAATAAGAGTAAACGGCAGATTGTGTCCGAGTGCTGCGAGAAACCTTGTACCGTGGAAGAACTTGTTACATATTGCTAGATCAAAAATGTAAAACGGCTAATAAATTATTACAAATAAGTGCACTATTAATATATAATATGAATATATAAGATTCGGATTGTTTTACTCATCACCAGATACACTTAAATAAGATGCACTATATACTTTATTATCTATCTGTACATAGAAATAAAATTGGAGTGTCTGTTTGTCGTTTTTTACTATGTTTATAAAGATATATACGTTAGGTATACACCAAAATAACCTTTTTTACAATTTTTCTGTCTGTCTGTCTGTTTGTTCCGGCTAATCTCTGAAATAGCTGGACCGATTTTGACGGGACTTCTATTGAGATAGCTGATGTTATAAGGAGTAACGTAGGCTACGTTTATTTAAAAAAATATTTTACGAAAATTCTTTTCTTTTAGAAAAATAAAGAAATGTAGCAATGTCCAAGAAACGGTCCATCTTATATATATAAAATTTATATAGCAAAACAACGTTTGCCGGGTCAGCCATCATAGATATATATAAGTGATCATCTACATTAAATCCTAATTTTAGCATGAAAGTTTACTTCTACTACATTTGTGTCGTACCTTATGAAAAGTACAACAAATAGCTGCCAGAACAATCCAAGAGGTTACGGCAGTTGCTGCAAGCCCTTTGTGATAAAAATATTCCCGTTATTATATACTAATAGGCTGGCAACACTCCTGTGATTCTTCTGGTGTTGCAGGAGATTGTGGTGATAACTTAACATCAGGTGTGCTCGTTTGTCCTCCTCTTCCATAAAAAAACTACAACTCCAAATCATATAACTAACTGTAAAAATTAAATGACATAATTCAGTGTGAGCTAAGTGAACCGGACCATCTCATTCCTCCAACTAAACTGTTACCATTATTATAATTTAATATTAGATCGGGTTCAAACACTGATTTTAGGGCCAATAAGTTGTTAAATAGTCATAATACTAATTATATAAAATGTACTGCGCCAAATGTCAAAAATGTAGATATGAATATTTTATTAAACGGAGAGGTGGTAAAACCCAATGTAAAACCAGACAAATCTGCTATATTTCTTGGCATTTCCACAGTAGACATATGTAGTAGTACGTCGGTGTATATGTAAAGAGTCGGTGGCGGATGAGACCCTCGGGTCCAACGGCAGCGCTCACAGTCCTAAGCAGGATTTAGTGCCTTGGCGTCAGGTGGCAACCGGCCGTAAAACTACATAGCCACTTCACTTTCCTTGTCCTTAAAATATGACAGCACAAAATAAGAGAATGAACACTAATACTAGGGCGTCCCCTTTAAGCGACGGTTGAAGCTACATAAATGTTTGGGCGTCCCCCGTAAGCGACGGTCGAAGTAACACGACCACCTCATCACTGCGATTTGGAACCTGGAATGAAGTTACTATGACGGGCAGAAGTGCCGAATTAAGCGACATCTTTAAAAGGAGGCAATTAGATGCATGCTGTGTGCGAGAGAGAAAGGGAATAAAATCAAAATTTATAGGCCAAGGGTACAAACTCCTATAAGGGAACCATCAGCGGTAAAAATATCGTCGGAACAATTCTATCTGAAAATCTATCTCAGAGACTAATAAAGGCTGAAAGGGTATGCGACAAACTTATGGCTGTAAAGATAGCCCTATACAAACAACCATGTTTCAACATGATATCTGCATATGCACAATCCGGCACCGTTGAGAGTGAAAAGGATGCTTTTTGGAATGATCTTCAAAACTTACTAAAAATTATACCGCAAGAAGAAACAGTACATCTGGGTGATGATTTGAATGGCCATGTTGGAAGCAGGAATACCAACTCAGAAAAATGGCATTGAGGCTATGGTTATGGTACCAGCAACAGCGACGGAGATACTACAATTTGCATGCATCTGTGACCTGGCCATCATCAATACCTTTTTTAAAAAGAAAGAGTCCCACCAAGTAACATATAAAAGTGGTGGACACTCCTCTTATATAGACTTTTTTCTAGCGCGACGTATACATCTAGACTACAAAGACTGCAAGGTCGTACCGGGAGAACCACTCACCACTCAGCATTGATTACTAGTCACAGTTTACAAGCTTCCTAAACCTATAAAAATTAACCGTAAATTAACACCAAAAATTAAATGGAAATCCTTAAAAGAACCAGTAGGCAAACTGTTCACAGTGCAACTTTCTGAAAACTCTATCTTCATGGATACCATAAATATGACACCAAATGAAATGTGGGTAAAATTTGAAAGATTTTGTATTGGCAAAGCAGAACAACACTTAGGCCTCACAAGAAACAAAAAAGGACCAAATAAAGAAACAAAATGATGCAGCTCAGAAATAAAAGAAACGGTAAAAGCCAAGAAAGTATCTTTCGAACTGTGGTAGTTGACCAAAGATAAAACTGACTATGAAAACTACAAGAAAATAAAAAAGGAAACAAAAAGACAGATTGCAACATAAATAACAAAAACAGACTCTCACTTTTACAACCAATTAGAATCTGCCAAGTCAGAATTAGACATACTCAAAATAGCTAAAACACGTCACAATAATGCAAAAGATGTTTGTTATGATACATACATTAACAATGGTCATAACAAATGCTTACAGAATACAGAGACATGACCAACAGATGGACAGAGTATTACAAAAAGTTAACGTATCCCATCCCAGGAATTACAACTACAGCAGGCCTGAAACAGTACAGGGGTGAACTGTAGAAATATCAGCCATAGAGATAAAGTTAGCAGTACAGCAAATGAAAAATATTAAAACTCCAGGGCTAGATGAAATACCAGTAGAAGGTCTCTAAATCTAATAAATCTAATCACCATACTATGGTTTTTATAGACATTTGATCATGTCTCACGTGACCTCATCTGGGAATCACTGAGGCAACAATCTGTGCCAGAACATTACATTTATCTCATACAAGACATGTACAAATCTGTTTCCACTCAACTCCTGAGCCCAGCAGGAAAAGGCGAAGCGTTTGAACTTGAAGTCCGGATTCTATTAAATAATAAGTTTAATTGTACAATATTACCCGCTGAGCTTTTTGCGCCCCTTCTTCTCAGGTCTGAGGCATTCTCTTTGGAATGGGTGGTAGTTTTTGACTTTCAATAAGTGATGTCACAATCTTTTTTGAATAAAAATATTTGAATTTGAATAGGTACCATCAAAATGTGTCTACACCTTCCTAAAAGGTCAGTAACGCTCATGTGATTTCTGTGTAATTACACAATAATGTGGATGACGGTGATCACCTAACATCAGGTTACTAGTATGTTCATTTGTTCATTACCCTTCCATTACAAAAACAACTGCGCTATACCAAGGTTTACTGTCAAAGCTAAATGTTAGTGAAACTAAGCAAAGCCTTGGTTCCTTTACGTATTCAAATAATTACCATAAAAAGAACCAGTAAGACCATAACTTTTCTAAATTAAAAAATATAAAGTAACCAAGTAGGATAATCAGAACTACAGTGGTTTTTAGCTATTTAGACATAACTTCATACATAAAGGGAAGGTGGAGGGAAGAAGAACAAGAGGAAGGAGCCCCATGCGATGGACCGATCAGATTCGCACTGCCCTTGAAACCACTGTCCACGATGCTTTACACTCTGCTTCCGACAGGGGCAGATGGAGGCAAATAATACGCAACAAAGTACTCTGTCGAGATGATCACGACCCTCAACACTGAGGAAACCGACGCGAGGAGGAGGTACTTCATACTGTTAAACTCTATTACTATTTAAATACGTTATTTTTTGGTTTGTTTTGTACTTTAATCTTTTTATATTAAGTGTATCCGGTGAGTGTTTTGTGAAATAAATGTTTTTCTTCATTTCTTTCTTAAGCAAATGTTTGAAATGGATGGATACTAAAATAATAGGGGTTAAGGTATGAAATTTCCGTTTTATTGTAATAGGTATTTCGAATTGACATAGAAGATTCATGGCTTGAGATTTTTGAGAGAATTGTTTACATGGTATCTATTTGTAATTAGGTAGTTCTTATCTTATTTATCCACTTTCAGTTGTAAAACAACTTTATTCAGCTTTAAAAGCTAAACGTAGGATAGATTTTGATATTGTAAATCCCTATGATAATCATCTCAAGCCTAAAAAAAGTGTGTCGACATCCATGCAACATGAGGAAAATAAACCCAAAAAGAAAAAACGTTTATATAATATTTACAAACAGATGAACTGTTTAATTATTCTTTTAATAAGTTTAAGCGGTAGTACTAAATAAAGAATCTCCAATAATAACTAACTACTTAACAAGCATTTATTGAATTTGGCGTTATTTTTCGGAAATCCATAATCATGGAAATTTTGTGAGTTTTCTTGAGGCTTAATTGCGGTCTCGTGCTAGAGTTGGGCGAGTCAACATCTCTTGAGGATGCCTCGTGTAAAGGCGAAACACGGGGTCGAATTGATTAAGGATATATCCTCCTCGCCTCAAGATATGTCATGGTGGAATTTACACTCAAGAAAACTCACAGATTATTACTTAACAGCATGATTGCAATCAATTATTAATTATGTAAGTATGGTAGTATTAAAAAAGAATACTGGGAGAATTTCTTGCGCCGTTTCTTCTCTCTCAGAATCGTTTCCGAAGTTGTTCCGATGGTAGAAACCAAATTACTATTTGGTTTCTATTCATTCTTATTGGTTTACTAACCAATAAGAATTCTCATGCTGATTGCATAGTTTTTTTTTAAATTACGTTTTAACTATTTATTAAGGTAAGTATGAGCAAAGTGATAGTTAATCCCTTATTAAGATAATAATAATAATAAATCTTTATTTGTTGCAAAGAAAAAAATACAATTTTGCTTAAAATTACCCTCGACCCCCAAACTAGGACAGCCCGTGACATGGGGGTCAGTCTCTTCCCAGTTGTGCATTCTAAAATGTCAAATAACAAACATCAACATATTTTAAGGTCTAACAATGGAAGTTATGCAACAAATTATGAACACAGAAACTATTTTATATATTATTTAGGGCGTGTATTGTGTGTTTGTGTGTGTATGTGTGTGTGTATATGTGTGTGTATATGTGTGTGTGTGTGTGTGCGTGTGTGTGAGTATGTGTTTAGCTTTTTATTTTCAAATGCTATACCTGGATTAAGTAGTGGTTATCGAATAAGATTTTCAGTAGCTTCGTAATTTAGGTTTCTTAACATGTTCTTGAGTTTATGTCTAAGTTCATATATATTACAATGCATAATTTTAAGTTTTGTATTAATATTTTTGAAAAGTAATCGTCCCAAATAGTTATATTGGCGTTGTGCAAATGAACTTTTTGTTCGGGGAATGTGTATTACAGGTCGACGTCGGGGGGTACTGTCCAGTGGTGGGATTCGGTGCATCCGATGGTAACGTGTAACGCTTCTGTCTATATACAGCTGACGTACCGTAAGAAGTTCAGTGATTTTGTATAGTTCCTCAGTAGAGAATCTACGAGGTTTACCGAGCATCACCTTTATGATAGCTCTTTGCGCTCTTTCTACCTCAATAAGGTGTGAGGAGGCTGCTCCACCCCATGCAGATATGCAATAGATCAGTAGAGATTGACATAGTGCTTTATAAACCTGTATTATCAATTTGGTGTCAGCAACGTCACGGAGGTTTCTAAATACGGGGATTAGCCTCCTGACTCTATTAGCAAGTGCTGTGATGTGGGGATGCCATTTTAGGTTTTCGTCGATGACAACTCCCAAGTACTTCATGGTTACTTCTTTACCGAGTACTTCACAGGAGCAGTCATTAGGAGTGACTTCTAATTTGTTACAGGGAAACGTGTGTAACTTAAGTTTGAAATTAGAAGGGGGCTGGGTGACTCGCGTTATGCTAAAGCAAATGTACTTGGTTTTTTGAGCATTTATGGTGAGTAGATTATTTTCCAATGTTTTTGTGATCCTGCTGAGTCCAATTTCAGCTGTTGTGCGGGTCTCATTCCACGTTCTCCCATGAAATATTATGGCAGTGTCATCGGCAAAGGCAATAAGTTGGGCACTATCTAGTTTTATGTTGCAAATTTCATTAGCGTATACTAAAAAAAGCGTCGGTCCCAACGTGCTACCTTGTGGAATTTATAATATATTATAAATATATAATAAAAAAAGATAATTTGGAGGTAAACAATGTGTGGGTTTGGCTTCTCGACTCTCCACGTTTAATTTGACTTCAAAATATGAAATCTCAGCAGAAACAAAACCTTCAGCCAGTACAGAAAATATAATCGAATCGTGTTACAAAATAAAAACTTGCCAAACGGACCAATTCATTCTTAGTTTAGGCGAACACGATAGAAATCCGTTCGTATTTATGTCTGAGACTGCTGCCCTCCTACGCTACCTAAAAGGTACTGATATTATAATATTGAATATTGTGAAAAATCCTCATCTTAACGAAATTCTTATTAATAACTATTTAAAACAAATATGTCAACAATATCCAAATTGTAATATTTGAATTCAAATGTAAATTATACTGGATACTATTATGCTAAAAATAATTATATTAATAAAGTTTGCAACAACATCAGCAACGAATAAGAAAGTCAGCATTATAAACAGGAATTTTTGGTATGCAAGGATTGGTTAAATAAACTAAAATACAAAAATAGAAGCGTTAGAAACCAAAAAGAAATGTCTACACAAGTTGATAAAACGATATTGTCAGTTAAAAACTATTGTAATAAAGCGACTCAAACAATTAATCTAGAAAATAATACTCAAGCTAATTTTTTTCGACCATAAACCATGTAAGGAAATGTATCTCTTGCACCAAAACATTGCTGGTGTTTTAAATAAGCTAAAATGGATTGAGCTAGCGTTGTCTGAAATAGAAGTAGATATAAGTATCATTTATCTTACTGAAACTTTTATATTTTATAAAAGGGAGAAGAATCTAATCTCATACTGCAAAATTATGATGTCGTTTCGACGTTTTGTAGATTGAATGAAAGACGAGGAGGTAGTTGTATTTTAATGGAGAAATCTCTAGATTATAAGATTCTGGATCAGTGTACTGAATACTCAACCGAAAAAATATTTGAATGTTGTGCTGTTGAAGTAAGAGCGATAAATTGCTACATTGTTTGTATATACAGGACGTCAAACTCAAATATTACTTTATTTTTTGAAAAATTAGAACTAGGTACTTCTCCATAAATTAACCATAAATAATAATAAAAAGATTATATTAGCCGGAGACTTTAACATTGATATATTAAAAGAATAGATAAGATATCAAAATTATTTCAAAATCTATTAAGTAATTTCAATATTAATATAAATATAACGGAACCAACTCGACAACAAGCATGCCTAGATATAATAGCGACAATTATTCCTACAGTAGAAGGCAAAGTAATTAAACTTTTTCTATCGGATCATGAAACATGCCAACTAGTAAGTTTACCGAAAATATTTATAAATAAACCGAAAAATTGGTCTATAAAAATTAGGGATTATTGTCAAGAGAATATACATAAATTTAATATGTACTTACAATCTCTAAATTGGATCGATGTTTTAAATGAGTCAAATGCCAATACAGCCTTCAAAAATTTTCATGATTTTTTCTGCCTGTTATACGATCTTTGCTTTCCGATATATAATAAGAAAATGTCCAATTATGTTGGCAATAATAAATGGATATCAAAAGGTATTAAGGTAGCTTGTATTAAGAAAAGACAGTTGAGATTTAATCACTACAAATCAAAGTCTCATGAAAGTAAGATAAAGTTAAAAAAATATAGCAAAATATTACGGTCTTGTATTGACTGCTCTAAGAGACACCTAAATAATCAATATATACAAAACTCAATAAATAAAACTAAAGCTACATGGGATATAATAAAGAAAAAAGGTAGTCATAATAATATGATAGCTAAAAATTGTATTGACCTAATTCATTATAACGACGTTGATATAACAAATCCATTAGACATTGCAAAAACATTTAATAATTCCTTTATTGATTTGACTAAAAATTGTAATCATAATTGGAATAATCAATATAAATACAAAAGAAATTCAATCAATAATAGTATATTTCTGTCTCCATGTTCCGAAAACGAAGTAATAAAGATAATAAATTCTCTTAAAAATACAAAGGCAACAGGTTATGATTCCATATCTACACATATACTCAAACACTGCAAGCACAATATCTCTCATATTTTGACTTAATTAATAAATATATCCTTTTCACAGGGTGTCTTTCCAGAAAGCTTAAAGTTATCTGTTATTAAGCCTTTACTCAAAAAGGGTACTAAAACCGATATCAATAATTATCGGCCAATTACTCTTATATCTATTTTCTCAAAGATAATGGAAAAAGCAATGTATGTAAGAATAATGCATTTTATAAATAAACATAATATTATAAAAAAAGAACAAACTGGATTTCAAGCTAACAAATCAACTACTTTGGCTGCTTATTACTTAAAAGAAGAAATAACTACATGTATTAACAAGAAAGTACCTCTAATATCAACCTTTTTTGATATGTCAAAAGCAATCGATTTTGTTGATCATCATATCTTAATATATAAATGTGAAAAATATGGTATAAGAGGCCCTGCTCTAAAATGGATTGAAAGTTATTTAGCCGATAGACAACAAATTGTAGAAATAAATAACATAAATGAGAAACTGGAGATGACTACATACAAGTCACCCTATTTAATTAGTAAATTTGGAGTTCCTCAAGGAAGTCTTATGGGACCCTTACTGTTTTTAATTTATTTGAATGATTTACCCGATGTGGTTGACTATAACTGTGTATTATTTGCAGATGACATATCCATAATTATTCCTGACGAGCATAAAGCAATAAATAATTATAATATGACTATTAATAAAAATTTAGAAACTATATTGACATGGTTTAATGAGAATAATTTATTCGCTAATATGACAAAAACTAAATATATACAATTTTCTAATTATAAAACAATACATAAATCTCTAAGTATAACACACAGTGACCAAACGATTAAAGAAACAAACACAATAAAATTTTTAGGCATTATATTAGATTGCAATTGTAACTGGAAAGCTCAATGTGATACAGTGGCAGGCAAAATAAATAAGTTCGTTTTCGCTTTAAGAAGACTCAGACAAACTGTATCCTTTAATGCTGCACTTACTGCATACCACGGTTATATTGCGTCAGTTTTACCGTACGGGTTAATACTATGGGGAAACTCCACTAATATTTCAAATGTTTTTCTGGCACAAAAAAAATGTATAAGAGCTTTATGCAATGTCAGTCCTCTAGAATCGTGTAGACCATTATTCAAAAAGCACCGTCTGTTAACGCTTACTGGTCTATATATATTAGAAATTTGTATGTTCATTAAAAAACATGGTGAACTTTTTAAACCAGCAAAGGACTATTCCATATTAGGATTAAGAGATCCAACTCGCCTTCTGATGTCATACTGTAGAACAGCGCTTCATCAAAATAACGCAAATGTTATGTGTATTAGGGTATTTATTTAACCACCTTCCAAAGAATATTAGAGAGATGCCTAAAACATTAATGCATAAGAAATTAAAATTATGGCTAATAGATAAATGCTTTTATAGTTTAAAAGAATTCTTTAACCAAAAATAATAGTATTCAAATGTAATTTTTGAGAGGTACCTACAAACTAATGTTTATCTTATATTATATCATTGAATTAAAGCTATGTAATGTGTATTAAGAACGTATAAGTATAAATTAAATATGATATTCCAATATTGACAATCAAATATTTGTATGCCGATATATTGGCGAATTGTGCTGTACACCAATTAATTGTTAACAACTATGTTACCACGACTCATACAAATAAATCATTTCATTTCATTTCAGCTTATACAAGAAAGATGAATACTTCGAAAATTCAAGTGACTTATAATACGAATGCCGACGCGGAACTAACGCGGCAGAAACAGCTCGCTATATCAATGTTGCGTTTGGAGTGTGGACTGCTAATGAACGCACAGTGTGAAAGCTTTCGTGATGGAAACTTTGATTTCAAGAACTAACCACGTGGAAGACCGGTGACCGGACACAGTTGAATAACAATGAATTTAGTTAGTTATATTATTATATTTAGAAGAGGAGGACAAACAAGCGTACGTGTCACCTGATGTTAAGCTATCACCGCCACCCACACTCTCCTGCAACACCAGAGGAATGACAGGAGTGTTGCCAGCCTTTAAGCATATTATTGAGAGAGTATTCCTATCAAACAGTAATTTCATAAGGTAACAAATATAGCAGAAGTAAATTTTCATGCTAAAATTGGGATTTAATATAGATGATCACTTATTTTTGGAATTATATAGTAAAAAAATAAATTAATATTAAAAATTATTCATTATTTTTAACGAATTGCGAAATGCTTGTGCCAGGAAGCACAAATAGTGCATCTTATTTTAGTGTGTCTGGTGATTAATAAAACAAGCCGCACCTTATATATGGATTATATTAATAGTGCACTTATTTGTTATAATTTATTAGCCGTTGTACATTTTATATCTAGCAATAAGTAACAAGTTCGTCCACAGTACAAGGTTTCTCGCAGCACTCGGACACAATTTGCCGTTTACTCTTATTCATTGATCGAGCGTTGCTTCTGTCCAACCACGGGAGCTGATGATAGTTCATGTTGTCCATGGCGACTCCAGCCCGTTTCTCAATAGAACCATCATAACATAACATTGCTAATGCTGACGCTAATCTTCTGCCGCAGTAATATTGCTGTCCTGATGTATTTGTAACAAGGGATATTGATCCCAAAGAAATCAGTAGAATAAGACAGAAGGATCTCATGTTAGCAGAATGAAAAATACTGTACTTAATGTTGTCTCTGAGGAGTCAAGAGGATGAATGTGCTTTGAAGAAAGTTTTCCCTCGTTTTATACTGTGGGAAACTCATTAATATTCAAATTTGCCACGAGTCACTGACGTACGTTATACGTATTACGTCCTACAGACGACTCTGTCTCACCTATTTTAATACATATTTTGCACAGATTTGGTCCTTAGGAACTTAATTATAGTCCTTAGGACAAGACGTACGAACTACAAACAATATGCTGATTATTCTGTCAAAGTACAATGAAATTGAAACATTCAAAAAGAATCATTTATATTAGCATTTATGAAATGAAGATTTTAGGGAGGTACTTCGACTACGGCGGAATGAAAAGGAGGATTATAATTTTGACCAAATTTTAAGCTATTTATCATTCCACTCTGATAAATGAGGTATCGTTTGTCGCTGGTTACTGTACTCCTCTAACTATAATTTTAATGTTTTACTCACTTTTATTTTAACTTACTCTAGTTAGTTGAAACGTTCGAGTATTTCTGTTTCATATTTATATATAATTGCTGTGCCACTAAGTATTTGCCGTTTTTTCCCTTCAAATTTCAATTTTTTCGAAGTGGTGCTTAATGGAAAAATGATATTGACATTCCTGAGTACAATTGTTCTAAATGATTTTTTTTTTATGTAAGAGGAGGACAAACGAGCGTACGGGTCATCTGGTGCTAAGTGATCACCGCTGCCCACATTCTCTTGCAACACCAGAGGAATCACAAGAGCGTTGCCGGCCTTTAAGGAAGGTGAAAGATGATACTTGAATTTGTATTCAAATTCAAGGTAGTCAGGAGTTCTCTGATGTTGCAAGGCTCCAAGTAAGGTGCAGGACGGAATGCAGCGATGCTATTGCCTCGTTAGAGATTCCTCGACTCGTTATTCTCGCCAGCTACGGTAGCCTATTGCAGAGCGCTGTCAAATTGTGGTGGAGGGACTTTGCGAGGTTTCTCGGCACTAACCATGTGAAACATAGCGGTGCTTGGCCGTTACTTCACGAAATTTTTGTGTGCAAGTGTGAATTTTATCTTTATTATAGCTCTGCCCATTCGTGATGTCTTCCTAAGACAGGAGCATAACTTTCCCATATCAAAAATCTCTGAGACGCCTGTTACTATACCTATAGCTCTGGGGCGCCTCTGCTCTTTTTACTACCACGGGATCTATAAATAATCCCACGAATCTAGGCAATTCAGGCACAGTATGCTAAAGAATGCTGTAGTGGACGAAAAGTTGGGTGGAGTAGACTACCATGCTAAACATTATTAGTTCAAAATGTGCAGCAATATCGCAACGAAATTACCAGAATGCTTCGTTTTCGATACGGTCTTCAAACAAACCAGCTCATATAAGAAACAAAACGACATTAAAATGATATTAGATTTATCTATAAATAGTTACAGCTTAAGACGCTTAAGACTTGTTCCAGTTTACTTTCCACTTAACAATTATGCATATGAAGTAAGCACAACACGCATGATCGCCTGTCACAACGCCTGAACCATTCAGGTCTCATTAGGATTACGCGTGCCCGATTTAAATATTTATGATGCACCCCGGTATATAAAGGTTCCAATTTCCCCGTTAAAATCATTCTAAACTCACCACACGAACATGAAACTTGCAGTGCTCGCATTCTTCGTGGTAACTCCTGAACGAAATATCTACTGCAGCAGACGTCTGGCAATGGCAATAGAGATGTTGTGTGAGAATAGTCCTTCAGTTAAGCGGTCTAATTCTATGCTTTACTTCATATATGGTCGCTCCAGAAAGTCTGCGAACACCCCAGGAATGTTCTGAACTTCTGGAAGGAGCTGGGCTGGTTGGAGTAACTGGCCAATACTGCACGCAAAATGGACCCATGCTAGTGGTTTAATTGCGGAAACAGGAGCCCCTATAACATACCATTAACTTTATATATATTATTATAAAGAGATATAATAATATTTTTATTTGAAAGTCACAATATTGGAGTGCTGACTTCACATAATGTGGAATAAGGGCTTATAAGAATACTCGTAAAAAATTAAAATATTTAGTTAGTTTAGATTTTTTAAGGGGCAAATGGACAAGCGGCTCACGGGATGGGGAGAGGTTAGGCAACCGCCCATGTACATCCGCAACAACAGGTGTGTCATGAAATGCGTTGCCGGCCTTTAAGGTGGGAGTATGCTTTTATCTTGAAAGTCGCTAAGACGTATCTGTTCGGGTAAACCGCAGCCGGTAATTGATTCCAAAGTAGCTGTACGGGGCAAGAAATTTCTAGCAAAACGCGCGGTTGTGGAATGCCAGACGTCAACGTGATGCGGGTTATACTTTCCACGTAATGTCCGGTGGTGAGATTCGGCCGCTGGAATCAACACGAACAGCTCCTCTGAGCACTCCCCGTGAATTCGGTAGAAGATGCAGAGAGAGCCCATATATATACGCAATGCCAAAGAATCAAGCCGATTGGAGATTTTTTTTTTATGGAATAGGAGGACAAACGAGCGTACGGTACGGTACCTGTTGTTAAGTGATCACCGCCGCCCACAATCTCTTGCAACACCAGAGGAATCACAGGAGCGTTGCCGGCCTTTAAGGAAGGTTTACGCGCTTTCTTTGAAGGTACCCATGTTGTATCGTCCCTGAAACACCGCACAGGAAGCTCATTCCACAGCTTTGTAGTACGTGGAAGAAAGCTCCTTGAAAGCCGCACTGTGGAGGACCGCCACACATCCAGATGGTGAGGATGATATCCGAACTTGTGGCGTGTCGTGCGAAGGTGGAATTCGGCGGCAGGAATCAGGTTAAACAGCTCTTCGGAACACTCCCCGTGATAAATGCGGTAGAAGACACACAATGAAGCGACGTCTCTACGCAACACCAAGTGATCCAACCGTTCAAAGAGCACTGGGTCCCCGACAATTCGAGCTGCTCTGCATAGCACGCAGTCAAATGGATCGAGCTGATACTGGGGTGCGCCAGACCAGAGATGACAGCAATACTCCATGTGTGGCCGGACCTGCGCTTTGTAGAGCGCTAGTATGTGGGCCGGCTTGAAGTATTGCCGTGCTCTATTAATGATGCCCAGTTTCTTTGAAGCCAATTTGGCTTTGCCTTCCAGATGACCACGAAATTGGCAATCGCTCGAGATTTCGAGACCCAGTACTCCGATACTAGGCGAGGCTTTGAGGGAAGTGTTGTCGAAGAGCGGTGATACGACAAATGGGGTTTTTTAAGTGGTAAACGCGCAAACTTGAGTCTTCTGGGGGTTAAATTGGACAAGGTTCAATTTTCCCCATTCCGCGACCTTCTCAAGGGAGGACTCGATAGAAGACACAAGTTTCTCCCGGCACTGGTCGACGATTTCTCGAGAGAGACCTGCATGGCCCGTGTATATGGCATCACCAGTGCTGTCGTCTGCATAGCAATGAATGTTGGAGGTGTCCAACATATCATTGATATGCAGAAGAAACAGCGTGGGAGACAGCACACAGCCTTGGGGCACTCCAGCATTCACGGGCTTCGGGTTCGAGCAATATCCGTCGACAACGACCTGTATGCTACGCCCAGTGAGGAAGCTGGTCCACTTGCACACACTCTCGAGAACCCCAAATGATGGAAGTTTGGAAAGGAGCGCCGGAGGAGTGTCGGAATAGACGCGTTAGCACCGGCTTCAACTCAGGGGCACACGTTCTAAGCACGATTGGAGAAATGCCATCCGGCCCGCTCGACTTCCTGACGTCCAACGAAAACAGAGCTCGCCTAACAATTTTCTGTCTGAACTGTACTTCAGGTATACTCTGACACCGCGGGATGGTCGGCGGTGTTTTTCCGTTGTCGTCAAGAGTCGAGTTGGAGGCGAAAAGAGTGCACAAGAGATCGGCTTTCTCTTTTGCCCCTGGGAATGACACCCTGGCCCATAGCCAGGGTGTCATTCCTCATGTGCAACGGCGGCATGGACGGCTGGCTGAAGATGGATGGAGATGACTTGATCGTCGATGATTCGAGCCTCTCTTCGTTGTATGCTGTCAAATTGAAGAAGCTGGTGCTGGGGAGGACCAGCGTTCTGCTCGGGTCCTGGTTTATGGGTCGATTTAACTCCAGTTCTTGATCTTTATTGAGACACTTTCTTCGGTTCCTGAATTATGATCACTTTGCTCCGAGATGAAGCTTCCGGGAACATTTTCGGCTTCCGGTCCACTGGTCTTTTCTTGTGCCACGCATTCTTCAATTTGAGAATCGTCTGAAAAATTTGCGGCCAATGAAAGCTGTTGACTACTGTTTGGCACTAAATTCCTGGCTTCCGATTCCTTCCACTTCTTTTTTGGTGGCCCAGAATTATTCATCGTAAGCAATAACTCAAAAATAAAAAAAAATAAATCACAGCAAAATTACGATAAAAAGTAACGCAATTGGCGAAGTAAGGTCTGAGAGGCCGCTATTGAATTTCACATCGATGTAACTAACTGATTTAGTACCGTCCGATTTTTTGTTTTATTATGTTGTTCGCAACGTATCAATGTGTTTTCGGGCTTCGAGTTCATGTGTACGTTTCATCGAAGTTTCAAGAGGTCAGTTCAATATTAGTTTCATTTGTCCACCATTTCGATAAAAAAATTATTGTTTTAATGAATGACGAACTCCATAGCAGACCATATAAGATCGACATAAACCAAGGCGCAAATAAAAACTAAATTTCAAATCTACATCCGAAGTGTTCTTAAAAAAGAAAAAAAAAATGGTCTGATTGGCATTTCAGTTTTGTGCGAACCAACATCTGTGGTTCGAAATTGGATCTATCAGCAATAAGATGGAATGTCTGTCTATATTGACTAAGTGTCAGGTGATACATTAAATTTTGACGCTTTTGGCGACAAATTCCTCTAAACCTTTTAGGTGATATATGATTTGTAGTATTGTTCTTTTCAATTACACTGTCTGTAGAAGGAAACTTTCCTCTTAGGGAATTATTACAGCCACTGAATGCTTCTAAAGCTCCAATAGATTGCCAAAGATACAAATATTTAAATATTTACTAAAGTAGCAGTATTTTGTATTTACTCACAACTTTTCCGAAATGGTTCTATTTGATTTTATCTATATTTACAATATTCATAGGTGAAATTATTTTTTTTTAAACTTACTGTATGATAAAAGAAAATTCATTTCATTTTACTCAACATTTTATATATTTTATTTTATGAGGAAAGCTTACAGCCATAAACACATAAACCAGTTAAAACATGTGAATAAAATATATATGGCCAATTAAAAGCTACTACACAATTTTGAAAAGTTTTACAATTAAGTTTATAAATAAAGTTTAATCAAGTGCTAGAATATTATATTTACTATGTGCACATCTAGTGTTCTTATGTTACTAGCAAATAAATCAATATGAATCTTGCATATCACTATTATACAAAATATTGCATAAATTGGAGCTTATAAATAAAAAGCTATTTGATTCATACTGCGTTTGGTGGTATGGGATATGAAGCAGAAGCGGTTTCCTAGAATTGCGGAGTGAGACTCTAATGTGAATTAAATTTAACAATTGTGGGCTGCCGACAAATCCTTGAGAAATTTTTATTTAATTGCTGTATCAGCGAGATTACGCAAAGGAATTTGAGGGAATTTGTTACATCGATTCGGATAGTCAAGTTCAGGCAAGTGATATTTGTGCATCAGAAAACGGGTAAACTTTTTCTGAATGCGTTCGATTGCGTTTTTTTTTTCATTTTTATATTCAGGCATTTTACCCATAAACTACAAATGACATCGACAATCTTATCTTAAATTACATTATACTTTGATTAAATGACATTTTAATTAAATTACAGATAAAAAAACGCATACAGAGTAAATTTATATATATATATATATATTGTATCGAGGATTCGATATATCTGAAGCATATTCAAGATGGCTTCTGACATAAGCACAGTAAAGAACTTTTACTATGAGTATAGTTAGTAATAAGTACTTTTACTTAAAGTAGCTTAAACATTGTACCTGCAAATTGTAACTTATTTACTGTATAAGTTTAATATGGTTTTATTAATAGCCATTTCACTCGCCCCCACATGAAGTGTAAAACCTGCAAGAAAGCTTTTAACTTTTACGAGCTAGAGCTAAACGGGCTTCATAAGTTGAGCTTCCCTTGTATTAAAATATGTTTTAAGCTGTAACTTAACCTACAATAAAACAGTCTGGAGCGTGCCTGACTCGTGTGCCTTAAATATCTTAATACTTTTCTATTTTCTATTCTATAAATATTTTAACAATTTTCTATCAGTCATATTTAACAGTATAACAGGACGTTACCCTACCATCTTTAAGTTGTGGTTTGAAAGTAGATGAAACGAAAAACCGACAGTAAAAAGAGACAGCCACATAAATTCATAAAATTTTATGTGGGAGAAAATGAAATAGGAAGCACTATACAGTGTTGTGTCAAATCAATCATAGTTGAAGAAGAGATATTGTCTTGAGTTGTGAGTTTATAGACACCAGGAGAACATATATATTATGATAGGATGAGGATGATGATGGTAGCAGTGATAGCAGTGTCTTTCATAGCGGTTGAAATCATGTGTCATCCAAGCAACAACTACTAGGACTTCATATGCAGCTTAGAGGATCATGCACAATGCAGGTTTCACACTTCTGACATGTGTACGCACGCATTTTTTTAACTAACTTATTGAGACCCGACAAATTGGTATTTAATGTTATTATTATGTAACAGGAAATTGTCTCAATGTGTTCACTCAATGTTTTACAAATATTGATTATTTACAGCTTCAAGAGGACGTCTCTTACAAAGAAAACTTAAAAAATTGCAATGTTTATTGAATTAGCTCTCCTTCCAGAGATCATCGAGTCAACATCTCCTAACGATTCCTCGTGTAGAAGTGACAATTAATAATTAAATTAACACGTTTCGAGAAAAAACTCTCGCAGCCACGATTATAATATCAATAGAATTATATTTCGTTGAATCATGCTTTTATATTAATCCAATACTTGGTAAGAAATTTAGAATGAACATCAATTCCTGCCTTATCGATGATAGATGAAAAAAATATATAAATTAACAAAAAACTTATTTTTACGAAGTTTGAACGAAATCTGGCCGTTTAAAGTGGGTCAAAATCGCGGCCAAATGAATCGGTTACAAACAAACGTACATACAGGTGAAACTACTAAAAAGCGTATAAAAATTTAAATTTAGTTTAGGATGAAATATGCAGTGATTTGACATTAGTTTAATAGTATAATCCAGCTAAGTTTGAAAGCGAACAGTTGCTTAAAACTAAGTGGATCTCCGTATTTTACATTTCATACGTACATTGACTGCACGTTTCATACAATCGCGTGAATCACTTTTTTCTTAGAGAATTTCGCTAGGCTGATTAATTACTGTCTTGAGTACTGTCAACAACAATCGTATATAATGATCGTATAATAATGTTAGTGAAAATTATATGCATAAGGATCCATTAGATGATGATTCCCACAAGGATCCATTCTGGGCCCCCTCTTATTTAATATTTTCGTAAATGACATATCCTCTCATTTTAAGCATTCCAAAATAATACGCAGACGATATGAAAATACTTTGCCCGGTTAGTTGTGTTAGAGATGCAGAACTTTTACAAACTGATCTAGATACATTTGTTAGTTATTGCGCAGAACACAAATTAGATCACAATATTTCAAAATGCTTTATATGCACATATACTAAAAACAGATTGTCATAAATGAAAATTGCTCAATATCTGGAACATCAATAACAAGAGCATCATGCGTTAAAGATCTCGGAGTTATCTTTGATTCAAAGCTTCTATTTGATCTACACATAAACAATTTAATTATTAAGACTAAGGGTTTATCATAAGGATGTGTTCTGAACTAACGTCAATTTAACTGATGTTTGTTCTTGGGGGCTCATAACTCAATAGTAATGAGCGGAGAGACCTGGCTGGGACGTGAAAGCTTACGAGACTGAGGAGCTCAGAAGATGTCAGCTCACCAGTACTTTTGTTCTTGGCGACGATAGCTCAAAAGTAATGCATGAGTGGAGAGTTTCCGGATCGCAGTTGTATATTTTATCTGACATCGTGCACTGGTTTAGCGCTAATAACCTATTGTTAAATAGCAAGAAAACTAAATACATTAAATTTACCGTACCAAATGTCAAAAATGTAAATGCAAATGTTTTGTTAAACGGAGAGGTGATAGAACCGGTGGAATCTGCTATATTTCTTGGCATAACTCTAGATTCCAAATTACAATGGGGCCCCCATATTGAAGGATTGGCGAACAGACTTAGTTCTGCAGCATAGGTGGTTAAAAAGATTAGACAATTAACTGATATAGATACGGCGCGTCTTGTATACTTTAGTTGCTTCCATAGTATTATGTCCTATGGGATATTGCTGTGGGGCAGCGCTGCCGATATTAATACAATATTTGTGCTGCAGAAGAGGGCTATTCGCACTATTTATAACCTAGGCCCTAAGGAATCATTGACAGCAAAATTCAAAGTAATTAACATCTTGACTGTTGCTTCTCAATATATTCTTGATAATGTAATGTATGTTCATGGGCACATAAGTGAATTTGCCAGAAACTGTCATAACCATAATGTTAACACCAGGAATAGACATAAGCTTATAATGCCTACTACTCAACTAAGTCGAGTTAGCAAGTCTTTTGTGGGGCAATGTATATGCTTTTACAACAGGATCCCAGAAAATATTCAAAACAAAAGTATTATGTTATTCAAAAGAATTATTAAAAAACGTTTGTGTGGTAAAGGTTACTATAACATAAATGACTTTCTTAATGATACCACAGATTGGGAATAGAGCGACCGCCCTCAGGCTATTAAATAATAAGTTTAATTGTACAATGTTATTTTGTTACTTTGTAAATGTTACTTTAATTATTGTAGAACATATTTTTAATGAAAAAAAAGCCCGCTGAGTTTGTTGCGCTCATTCTTCTCAGGCCTGATGCATTCATTTTGGAATGGGTGATCGTTTTTGACTTTCAATAAGTGATGTCACATCCTATTTTGAATAAAAATATTTGAATTTGAATTTGAATTTAAATTTGAATATAACTTTTGACTCGTCTGTTTTCCTGACAAAGATTCTATTGCTTTTTACCCACACATATTTGTAGCCCTTCCCTTTTGCGATCTGTCGAGCTTTGGTGAAGACGATTTTATTTTTCAAAGTTAGGTGTTCAGAGATGAAAGTACGGGAGCCACTGCCAGGGGTCACAGATACACCAAGTAATTGTTCAGACGTCAGCGATCACTGCGCACGCGCTGCAGCAATCAGCTCATCTCACTGTCGTCGAGTTGTCAACTGCAATATAATGATTTTTGGCCGGTCCGTTGCCAATCCGGGAGCAATACGGTAAACGCTCCTTATGTCGCTATCTTTCAGATCGACACATAATAATTTGCCAATCGCCAGCGAAAGTTGAAATTGTGAGAATGTTGAGATTTTCGCCTTTCTTTTCCGGTATATTTTGTATCTCAACGTTACAACTCCTTGAGGCTTGATCCAGATCGTCAAATTTTGAGGTCAACGTTTCCAGCTGAGTACGTAGTGTGGCATTCTCCTGTGATAAATGGTGGGCGAGGATTCAATACTGGCCATCCGATCTTCCGCTTGCGAAAGTTTGTCTTCTCAGAGAGCCATAAGCGATTCAAGGGCGAGTATATCATCGCTAAGCATTCGCGTCACCTCCGAAATGGCCGCGTTTAGGTCGTCTCGCCACTGCTGCCTCAGGTCTACGAGTTTTGAATCCATGTATTTGGTCAGGATCTCTGTATCGGCGTTTAATGAGGATGCTAAGGCGATTTGATTTAGGCGACATGGATAAAGCAGGCGCAGCATTCTTTTTAATCTTACACGTGCACGAGCACTTCAACTTTTTTTTTTCATCGGAAGCATTCCCTTAAAATCAGGCTCTGATAAATCAGCGCATAAGAAATGCAGCAACGTGAGACAATATATACATTGGATAACTTCATTTTCGGAAATATTTTTAAAACATTTGCCACAATCCATATTAATTTATGTACTTTATTTATCCAAATAAATAAATAAAAAACAAAAAAAACGACTGCGCTACGCAGGATCGATGTCGCTTCATTACATCAAGTTGTAAGCGCCTATCCTTAAGTTCTGTTAAAAGACGATAATAACTCTCTGAAAGTAATCAGATAATTACGCCATGCTTATAAATTAATAACCTTTATTGTTAATTTGAAGTAAATCAAAGTGCTTGAATGTTCTTGAACTCATATATTATATACTTCACCCAGATTGAGATTGGAGATTACCTTTTACTATTTTCATCTTGTATTTTCTTATATTTCGTGATTTTAATACAAATGCTCTAAAACGCTTTGAGTAAGAGCGATTTAATTAACTGTGTTGTAAAAGTTGACTTTGACTTTGTATTTTCCTTTCCTTTTTATTGCCAAAATTGATTATTTTCTAGAGCAAATAGTTCACTTAATAAGCTTTGTATATCTCGTGTTCTCGAGCAACCCAGCTAATGCCGACGACATATTGAAATTTGTTTTGTACATAATAGATTGAAATGGTCCGTACCACCTAATTTATTTTAATTAAATAATCTTATATTATTCTTTCATTACATTTTACATTTGTAGGAACTTGTAATTGGCCTCTTATTAATTTCAATTTGTTGTTTATTGCTGAAAGTTCAACTGTAAGAAAAAAATACAATGATTTTAAAACACGATACTTTTTATCGTGGTGTGTTCAATGTAAAACGGTGTGTGTGTGTTCATATAAGGCAAGCACTACAAATTAAATTTATTTAATGATACAGAAGATTTCTTTTTATGGAAAAAGAGGACAAGTGAGCGTACGGGTCATCTGGTGTTCGCACACATTCTCTTGCAACACCAGAAGAATCACAGGAGCGTTGCCGGCATTTCAGGAAGGTTATTGTAGTTTTTTTAAGGTACCGTGTCGTATCGTCCCAGAAACACCGCACCAGCTTATTCCACAGGTTTGTTGTATGTGGAAGAAAGGTCCTTGAAATCATTGATATGATGAAGAACCAGTATAGGATACAGCCTTCACGGGAACTCCAGCGTTCACGGGCTTCAGATTCGAGCAATAACCGTCAACCTGTACGCTGCGCCCAGTGAGAAAGCTGGAGGTCTACTTGCATAATCTTTTGAGAAGCCCAAATGATGGAAGTTTTGAGAGTAGCGCCTGGTGCCATACATGATCAAAGGCCTTTGCTATATCCAGACTTACTGCCAGGCCTTCTTCGATAGCCGTCGCCCGTTATATATATGTTAGGTATACCAGATGGTCGCCCGCCGACCGACCATGGCTAAATTGCTCTCCATGATTCTATTTCTTTCTAGAAGAAGCAGAGAAACGAGCCACAGAATAATATTATCTTAACAAATGTAAGATTTATTTAATGATACTATGAACGTCCTAATGTAATTTTAGTCAGGATAAGCGGAATTTTAATAAAAGCGTTGAAACTGGACCTTTTTCCCATTTTACATAAATTTGTGAGATTAAAGCATTTTGTTTGCCATTTGTGAAACAAATTTTAACTAGAGATTAATTAATAATAACGTTTCATTTTGTATTTTCTCAGACTTTTAAGTTTCTCTTCTTCTATATGGGACACACTAAAAGTTTTGCACTTCTAGCTAATCGGAACTATTTGAATTTCGAATGTTATATTTTAAAAACGTTGCAAATATTAAACCAACTATGCAAAAAATAATTGGCGGGAAATCATTTGTCAATTGTTTTTTTCACACATCAAAGTTCTACGTAGGCCACAAAAATGGAATTAAGTCGAAAATATTTTAGAGCGATGATTTTTTATGATTTTAAAAGTTCTCTCCCTCCACAAGACTGTTCCACTCGTCTTTAAAATGCTTTTGGGAAAGAAGCACCTTACTTGAGCACCGTTAGGCGATGGTTTGCTGAATTTGAGGGGGTCGGGTTTCTTTACATGACGAATTTCGTGAAGGGCGTTTTTCAACTGCCGTCAACAAAAATAATGTGGCTACTGTTAAGCGGCTAATTGAAGTAAACCCGTGGATCTCAGACAATTCGAGGACTATTGAGGATTGGCATGAGCCTAATATAGAAAATTTTACACGAAGAATTGAAAGTTCGGAAACTTTGTTGTCGTTGGATCCCTCATGAACTGACAGCGGAGCAGAAGCGGGCTCGCTTTTAATCGACATTCTAATGCTATTTATGGCATTGTCACAGGAGGCGAAACGTGGATTTTTTTGTTTTAAGCGCAAAAAAAACAGCAATATTGTGAATGGGTGTTTGAGAATGAGAACAGGCCAACAAAAGTGATACAGGCGAGAAACTTTGGTAAAAAAATATCACATATTTATTCTCTGTCGGGTCCCATCTGCACAATTCCACTTAAAGATGAAAAGAGTGTTAATACCAAGGTATTCTACCATTACCCAGTGCGTTAAAAAAATTTCGAGAAAAAAGACCAAAAAGCCGCGTTCTCCTACATCATGACAACGCTTCTTTACACACACCAACAAAACCAAGTAATTTTTAGCTTCCGAAAAAGTACAATTCGTCACCCATCCTGCACATAGCCCCGACCTGGCACCCAGTGATTTTTGTATTTTCCCCAAAATCAAAGGTTTGAGAGAGGTTTCACCTTTAACAATTCTGAAGAGGCAGTGATAGCGTTAAATCAGCACGTAGAAAACACGCCTTCAGATCTTTGGTCCTCCTGTTTTAAAAAATGGTTCGATCGCATGAAAAAATGTTTTAAATGTTAAGGAGAGTATTTTGAAAAGCGTTAAACACATATTTCGGTCATTGCGATTTGGCAATATAAAGTAGGGTTTACCCTCAGTTTAATTTTTTCCCCGTATCAGGTAGTTCTGTAAGGTCCGAGAACCGTTCATACTACCGACAGATAGAATTGTTGAAATTACGGTTACGGTTACGTTGTATAAATATTTTCATAAATTAATCACAAATTTAATCATATTGTTATACTTTTTTTAAGCTGCTTCCGTATTCCATTAAAGAACGAGGTTGCAGTTGCACTTTTAGATACTGACGATTTATTTGCAATCCATAATAAAAGGAAGTATTTGATGTTCACTGGTTAATAAAGAAGTTTCGATTTTATTTCTAAAATGAAAGTCAGTTGTATGATGACATTAACTTTATAGGGAGACCACGTAAGGAAAGCACGAAAACTTGTTCAACTAATAGGATTTCATTTTTAAAAATTTGCTCACAATGATCCGCCTAAAAAAATTTGCGTCAACTTATTATTCGATCAAAATATATATTATCACAAATAAAGATAGTTGCACACTCTGGGGGAATACGGGAAATATCTTTTTAATCAGTTTGACAAACGCGTTGGTGAAGTAGGTAGTGACCCTGCTTAGGTAAAAACTGAGTCACACTTGACTCAGATTTTAATCCAGTTAAAGAATACTTCACTAAAAATAACGTCATTGTTTAATCATTAGTTAAATGAATAACAGTTACTACCCACAAATTGTTCTAAAGTTATTAATTCTGATTCCTTATTGAGATATTATATTATTCATTATATTTATAGAAAAACTCTTGTTATTAAAGTACAATTACGCTATAATTTGAAAAAATAAGACAGTATGGTAAATAAGGCAATATAGCGCATAGGTCAGTCCACTAACACTTAACAAAGAGAGCAAAAATAACCGTGAAAGGACCGTTTTTCATATCTTAATATGTGAGTTTTATGCAATTCAAAGTCTAAATCCTTCCCAGTTTCAGAGCACGCTGGAAATATAAGACGCCAGTTATTAGACTGAAAAGTAAAGTTCAATGCGACGACGATATAACATGCTTTAATCCGTGAAAGTTTGAAATTAAGAGCAAAGGGGAGATGTTTAAGACTTATATCTATGGGCTCTGAGACAAACTTTATTTTTATCTCCGATAGAACTTATTTACAAGCTATATTGAGATATAAAGTACATAATACTTGTTATGATAAATATTGCGTAGCGGTGTTGTGCTCTTAGAAAAATCTTGGAGTAATACGCGAAAGAATCTATCATTAATTAGAATAATTAGAATTGCTACAAAAAATATTGATTTTTGTAAATTAAAAAGTTGGAGTTCAAAATTGTTGTCTACTACTCCGAGAGCCTTGAAAATTATTTGCATATCAATACAATAATAATTTCTTATATTAGTAACCATTACATCATGGTTTCACAAATATTCCCAAACTTGTTTAAAGATTCTTTCCTTCCATAGCTTTTTATCACCATTGTTCGTTATATGTGAGCCCAAATTTTAATTTATATCATCCATCAAACTCCCAAAAAATTCTGTATAACATGAGCCCTATGTCCTTTTATGTATCGACAACGTGTGTGTAAAATTATATCCGAAATTAAGCGTGAAATTGTAACAAATAAACATAGCGTGGACCCTTCCGTTTAACTTCAATCTTAGTCCTTCCAATTAACTTTTCTTCTTCAATAAATTGTTAAAATTCAGAAATCAATTTGTGTCTTGCACATACGGTCTATCCGAGGCCATTTCTATTCCAGATATATTTATTTATTTTGAAGTAAAAACTTTTTTAGCGGCGTTGAGCATTTTCCTTGGGAAGGTTATAAAATGTTAAACTCACGTCACAGATCAGTGCTGAAGCTTTTGAAAATGATAAAAGTGAATTAAAATAATAGTAGGATGAAACCTACTGGAAAAGGAAGAGAATATAAGAAAAAACAAATGAAAAATAAATTACGGGCAATCTGAGGTCGGGAAGTGGAAAAGGGGGTATAAAACGGTCTATCTTAATTTCTGGCGAAAGTACAAGTCCTATGGAAAAAAAAGGGAAAATTGTAGTTAATAATAAGATCTACAACTTTTGTTTTCACATAACCTCAAAATTGAATTTGAATTTTTATTTTTATCTTTTACAAAAAATTTTTTTACACGTTATTTGATGAAAAGTATCCTTTTTATATCTAAAATACATCGTAGTTTTTTGATTTGAAATATTTATTTTTTTACCTTATTTTGACTCAAATATCCAAAAAGCATCAAAAAGCAATTTTCAATCGGAACTTCACCCGTCAAAATATCAGCTTTTTTCACAAATTTGGTGTGCTTTCTGTTCTTTGACATCCAATGGCGTAAAAACAAATATTACATTTAAAAAACACACTAAAAGAAATGTTATCATAAACTTGAACCTCGACATAAGAAATCGTTCTAAGTTTCCCAAACCTTTTTACCTTTTCAGATCTTTAGCTTATCTTCAGTTATTCCAAAAAGTTTCGTATTATACACCTATTGAGTTTTACAAGCGAATCGCCCAGCCTACATGAATTCTTAATCAAAATTTATCACACTTACATTTCAATGAAATCAGACATCTAAATCAGTGTAAGGAAAATATTTATGTGAATAAAGAAAATAATTATATTTGATAAGTATTTTTATAATTTCAACGCAAATAATCAATTCGTATAATCGTTACGTTTATTCATAATAATATTTCATATTTTAAATGGAAATATCAACATTAATAACTAAATTAATACATAATCTGATGAATAAAAATGAAATAAAGATAATATTAGGTATATTATCATATTTATTATTACATAATAGCTGATCCGACAGACGCTGTTCTGTCAATAGAAAAAAAAATTAATGATTCAATAGTTAAAAAGTAAGTAAGCAGTTATAATTGCTAATTTTGAACTATTGAAATGGATATAGTATGCTATCCTTAAGAGATATGCCATCATGGACTTTTCTGTAGCACTATAATTATAAGGTACACAGTTCTACCATACATTATTTTATTATATCTCAAAGGATTGAGATAGCATATGATGATGTATGAGAATAACATTTTTACTACATACATTAGTTTTTACAGCTCATCCCCAAACCACTCGAAAAAAAATTCATTATGTTTGTTTGTTATATTGATATTTCGAAATTGGAAATCTGGGGTTCATGGGTCATATAACATGTAATTTATATTTTGAATAAAAAAAAAAATTTCTCTCAAAAACAATAACAAAGTAAGACTATTTCAACATATTAACAAACACAATCTGCCTCAACATAATGTATTTCAGCCACAACAGAAATGCTTTGATTTCCATTGACTATGAAACAACATTATGACATCACCATTATGCTGGAAATGTGGCCTCATGAATGTTATGCCTTGTTCACATTCAATTAATAACCGAGCGATGGCGAGATGAAATGTCTTTGTTCTCTTTCACTCGCCTCTTACTCTTTCGTAACCTTGCGGCGGGGTTTGCTATAAGTAGACCTTACTATGCAATTCATTGTAAAAAAAAACCATAAATAGAAACTCTTTGTTAAAAATTTGTTCAATTTTAAAACTAAACAAGACTATAAGTATGAACTTTTCAATTTTCTCTGATTAAATAAACACAAATAACGTTAAGAAAACGTTTTTATTAATTCACTAGCTGATCTGGCAAACGTTGTTTTGCCATATAAATTATATATGTAAACCTTCCTTGAGCTTCAACGAATCTATTACAAAAGATTTCATTGAGATCGATCGAATAGTTTAGAAGTTATTAGGGAACATACAAACATACATTATCTTTTATATATATAGATAGATAGATTAGATTGTATATGAATATACTGGTGTGATAAAATCGTGTAAAAACTGAAAACAAAGGGATTTGATAAGATTAAACTTTTCAGTGTTGTTGGAACGTGACAATACAGCTCTAAATTGATAATCCAGTTTTATATTATTACCGGACAAATAAGTTTTGTCTATAAAATGTTTATTCCAATTGTTATTCAAATGGAAATTTACATAATATTATTAAATAGATTATAATAAAACTTTTAAGCACTGATTTATAGGTCTCACTTAACTTTATTCTTCTTTAAATTCGTTTGAGATTTACTAAATAACTTTTTTTATAAAAAAATATAACAAAAAAAAACAACCGACTTCAATAACACTTCCAAAACAATAAATATAACATGCACTAAAAATATAAAAATTTTTAGGTTTTTTTATGAAATCTAATTAATAAATCTATTTCTAGTAACGATTATTGTTATTTTTTATTTTTGTGTCCTCCCGCCGCGGCCCCGCTCTCGCGTCTCGCCTCCTCACCTCGCGCGTACGTTACAAGCACATCTCACCTATAACAATGTATGTTGTTACAAACCTACCTTGGCTGACACCGACTCCAAAAATAACAATAATCGTTACTAGATTTAGATTTATTCATGAAAGATTATTTCGTAAAGTGAGATAGCATAGATCTACCAAGAGAAAGCTATTTTATGGTCAGAGAATTATTTGCGGCACTTAACGGAAATTGTTCTGCTGTGTAGCGAAATGTTAAAACATTGATGTTGTTACTGTCCTCTCACTCACTTTTATTAGAAAAAACTATTTAAAGTTGTGGTAGCATTTGCTTAAGATTCTAATATCGCTTTCAGTTCTGGTAGGGTGATCATGAAACAGGCAACCAGATGAAGAGAGGTAAAATATATGTTCAGTAAAATGTACGGTATATCCAGTTGTTCCAGATCTACCTCTAGTAAACTATATGCAACTAGGAACATTTACAGTGGATTAACAAGAAGTGGTGACAAATGCTATTTTGCAATTATACAAAATTAGCGCATTAAAATTAAACGCGAAATTTGTAGTCATTATGACTACGTATAGTTATAATTAATATTAATGTAAATTACATTATCTTAAGGTTCAATGGACAGAGCTACTTCTAACTTAAAGTTACAACGGAAGCGACCATATAAATATTACTTATTGTATACGCACTTTTCATTTCCGACTTTTTGTATAGTAGAAGTATTCCGATTTATTAGAGAGATCGAAAAAAATGTTCATAATTATTTAAATAAAATAAAAATGGTAGACTTTAGAAATCATTGTCTTGATTGAATTGAAATTTTATATATAAACTTCTTTAATTATATTTGTTATTGACATAATATAAAGACATTACGATAATATAACTTCAACCTTGTCATTAAAAAACTCACATTATTTAATTTAAACAAATTAATAAGCATTTTCTTTGTATAAAACTGTAATGATGGACAAAGATCTAACTTATGCATATTTCAAGCCAAGAAAAGATTTTGGAAAACAGCCTCTATTTTGTGAAGTTGATTCACATTTGATTGATTCAATAAGTCCCAGCAAACATGATCAACAGCAATATTGTTTAAGAAACCCTGTGAATCATGACACTCAAACAAGTAATCACTGCTCAGAAAAGTACATGAATACGAAGGAACTAATTGTTGAACATGCTGGTATTAATCACACTGAAGGTGGTTGGCCAAAAGACATTCATGTGGATGATGAAGAAGCCACGTCCAGATATTGTCGCCGAGTTGAAAGAGACGATGCATATATACATACTGTGCTGTCAACTTATCCTCAATTTAAAAGTTACATCGATCAAAATAATGGTATAGAAATGTACGACATGTTTTTCAAAAATATGCCAACTCAAAAATCCGTTGAAAAGTCTATGATTCAAGTCGGGAATGCTTTTAAAGATGACCAAGAAAGACCAATTAGTAGCATCAGTTGGACATTTGAAGATAATTCAAAAATGGTTGTGGCTTATTGTAATAAACAATATCCACTAAGCCAACTTGTAAATAAAGATTTTACCTGCTCTATTTGGGATATAGAAAATCCCAATTCACCCATGTTACAATTGCATCCTACTTCAGCTTGCTGGCAGCTGGTGTGTTCACCTGGAAATTCAAATGTGATTGTTGGTGGTCTAGAAGATGGAACAGTTTGTATTTTTGATACACGTGTTAATTCTCAATGTACTTCTTCAAGTCCACTGCATTTAGCACATCGAGATCCAATTTCTAGTCTTATTTATATTCCATCACGCTTAAATACGGACTTTTTTAGTGCATCTACCGATGGCATGTGTAAGTGGTGGGACGTACGTAATACGTCTTCACCTACTGATACTTTGATAATATCTATACAAATTCCGCCTGGTGAATCTAAAAGTATAGCTAATTCAGAAGGGATTAGTTCATTGCAATATGACAGATCATTTCCGACAAAATTTTTGTGTGGAACAGATACAGGTTTTGTAATCAACGTGAACAGAAAAGGTAAGACACATAATGAAATCATGAGTGCAGTATTCGCTGCACATTATGGTCCTGTTCATGCAGTTCATCGAAGTCCATGTACTTCAAAAATTTTTATTACTTGTGGTGACTGGCGGGTTAATATTTGGAGTGACGACATTCATTCGGGTCCAATTATTACAGGGATGAAGCACGTTAAAAAAATAACCGATGTAGTATGGTCTCCACATCGTATTTCAAATTATATGTCAATTTCTGCTGATGGTAAATTCCGTGTTTGGGATCTTTTACGTAAATACCATGAACCAGTCATAACATTACCGGTATCAAAATATCCTTTACTGAAACTCAAGCCCCATGAAGATGGTCAGAAAGTGGCTGTTGGAGATAAAAAAGGCATAGTATATCTTTTGTATTTGTCTGAAAATTTAGTAATATCAAGTGAGACAGATAAGCCATTAATGTTAAAAAATTTTGATCGCGAAACACGCCGTGAACATATTTTAGAATCAAGAGTGAGAGAAATTAAATTAAGACTTAAGTTAGAAGATGAAAAACCTGTTGATATGGGTATAATAGATAATGAAGAAGCAATCTTAAAAGTAACAGAAGATGAATATAGAAGTAAAGTATCGCAAGAGATGTTGAATATTGGAAGCTCAGCAGCTATTAGTGGCTCCAAAGGACGTAAAAATATTCAAATGCGTGAAAGATAAAATTTCGTTGCTTGTATTTTTTTAATTGTAGTTGAAGTATTGAGGTTGTCATGTAAGATTGTTTTTGTTTTTCATAAGAAGGAAACTGATAGGCCTGTTTCAATATTATTGTACTGATGCAAACAGGTTTAAAGCAATAATAAAATTCTGTAATAGATGTTTTGTTTATTTCTACGGAAATATCATTTTTATCAATCTATAGTCTCTGTCTGTATTCACTTTGTGTAATATTTCAAAATTTTTGTCGTATGTATGTAATTTTATAATTCTTAGAACGGCTTCCACGATCTTGATGGATTTTTGTGTGTCGTTAGATCATAATACTGTCTATTGGATAGGATATTTATAATGAATAAGTTCTGCCCGCGACTTGGTCTCTATAAATTTCGAAATTGCATATCTTGTTGTGTCTGTGACATGGCTACGATTTCGTGACCTCTTTGGGGAAACTAAAGGATTTGCCAGTGCAACTGATCAAGTAATTAAGACGATCTACTTCTGGAAGTACATCATGAAGAACAAAATAAATAAGATTCAGTTACAATAAAGTGCATTGTTATAAAATCAAACTTCATTCCAGACTCGGAGATCCATAACTATAAATAAAATTTATAATTCAAAAATAGAAACATATAATAAACTAGCTGCCCCGACAGACGTTGTTCTGTAGATAGTAAAAAAACAACTGTTTTATATTTCAAAACATCAAAAATTATTTCGTAAATATGCTCCCTTGTTGTTAAAATGAAATTGTTTCACAGCGGAACTCAAACCGTGCGTTACTAAATTCTCTCATAGAAAATATGTCCATACAAAACAAATGTTGAAAATAAAAATATTTATGGGTCCCAATTCGAAATAAAAACTATCCTATCTCTCAAGTTGGACCAAACTGCACTCCATGAAGTAATCACCATTAAAATCCGTTCATTAGTTGAGTCCATTGAGGACAAACATTGTGACACGAGATTTATATATATTAAGATAATCACAAAGTCGTAATAATTATAAATAAGCGTATAGACAGACATAACATGCAAGAAAGAGAAACCTTTCAAAGGGAGATACAGCAAGATAGAAAAGGATAGCGAATCTATTGTTACCTTAGATTTAGAATACACTAGCGTAAAGACGACCTGACAGGCCAATATAATACAATTTTGATGTGGAACGAGCTAAGTTTATGGTAACGACACAGCGTCAACTTTATTCGAGTGGCAATTTCTACTCATCGTCGGTACATCTTCGTCAGCAGCAGTCCGTCCGTCTGATGAAATTTTTACTCGTTCCAACTAAGGTCCAAATGACGCTATCTTTTGCATTGTATTGCGTTTAAACTATTCACCCTGCGTTTGTGTACATTTCATTCACACTACAATAATAATTATACTACTTCAGGATACCGTATCCAGATTTAACACGTAAAAGGTATTTAGATGCGTAATCCCGTCAGGCGCGGCCTTCAAAAACTTTCTATAGACGGCTGACGCAGTGTTGCCCACCGAGTACAATGCGCGTTCGCTGGCGTTTAATATCGCTGTAGTACTTGGGTCGATGTCAATATATATATATATATATTGACATATATATATATATATATATATATATAAAGTGAAACTAGCCAGTAAACTTGAAATTATCAAAAGTATAAATTGATTATATTTATACAAATTACACTCTTAACATGCTCAAACTTAAAATATTGTAATAATATGGATAAGTGTTCACTTTTATGCTACCACAGCATTCATTATGTTTACTACGTATATAAGACGGTAATTTTTAACAATTTAAAAACTAAAATCTTAAAACTAAAAAACTTCGACCTTCTAATATGAATTAATCGTGTGATTATGTGTATTATATATCATACTTATAGGAAAAATAGTAAATGACACTGACAGTTATTTCTATGGGAAATAATTTGGGCAATACCTAATATTTATAATTTTACACATTTGCTTTGATGACAATACTATTTTATCACCTATTTATTATCTTCGGAATAGATCTGAATCAAACACATCGTAGAGATGTCGGTTCATTGTGTGTCTTCTACCGTTTTCGTCACGCGGAGTCCGAAGAGCTATTTAACGTTTTCTTGCAGCCGAACAATCACACAACGTGTTGTGGCGTGCTACAAGTTATAGTAGGTTGTTAACCGAGGGTCGAAAGAATCATTTCCTGAGGTATTTAGACCCCCGAGCGCGGCGAGGACGGCTATAGTACGAGTAGGAATTGATTATTTTACCCGTTTAATTTACTCTACTTTACATTTCGAATGTGAGGAAACTAAAACTAGTTGTTTATCTAAACTGTTTATTAATAATATATAATAATATTAGTAGTACCTATTTAAAATTAATTGTCAAATTAGGACAATACATGAGATTAAAAGTTACATTTTTGTTCGGAATGTTTATGCTCTTTGATATATTTTGACAAATTTGGCTGTTCTGGATATCTGTAATAGTGGGAGACTCTGGTAAATATCATCAGACGATAGATTCCATGGCGGATACTCCGTCAATTAATTTAATTCCGCCACAGATACATAAACGATCAGTATCCCGCCAATTTATGTCGTATTTTAAATTTTAAATATGGAACTCCCCGCGTAATTGTTATGGTTTAATTCCGCTCAAAGAAGTTTGCGCAAAGTTCACACTGGCTGTTTAGAAAGTCACATGGCATTTATTTTAATTTGTATTTTTTTTACATAATACTCTTCATAGCTGACAGCAGTTCTATTTTTAAAGTTCATTCCGGCCCTTAGGTGGGAAGTAATTTGTATAAGTTTTTCCCTCTCTATGCAGCATTTTCCACCCAATAATCAGATCAAAACAACATTACTTTCCGAGTATGAGAAATGAAAAAATATTATCATTTCCCTTGGAACGTGTGGTGTAAATCGCGGAATTGTTTTCAAGTAGCCTTCTTGTACAAATAAATGGAATGGGAAAAGCTATGGAATTATGTTTATTGTTTTAACAGTAAAATATCTGACTGACTGAATTAATGTTTTTCCAAATACTTAATATAACGTTGATTAACAAAAAACTATCAGAGTAATATTTACACTAATGTGAGTTAATACTATCCAATATTTCATTTTATTCATTACTGATTAATATCTTCACTCGGATACTGCATATATTGAATTTAATTTAACTTGTTCATCGTAAACAAAGTGTATGGCATGCAATATTTGATGAAATGAAATATGTAAGTTGTAGACAGTGTTGTAGTACTAAAAATTATAAAAATTTAACATAGCCGTCGAGTTTTATATGCATAGCCTACGTGATTATGCTACAAAATATGTTTTTGTTGTAAATAAATTTCCAATACACATTTGTTAACAATAAAATGGTTCGAAAGGAATTAGTTCCTGAAGAAAGGCCTATTTGCAATGTGGTTGCGGTGTATCGAGAAAGAGGGTAAGATTTTGAAATGATAAAAAATATTAAATCTTAATTACGTAGATTGTTTTCAATTTTCCTTTACGGTGGGAATGTTGAAAATTGACAAAACAGAAGAATAGGTTATTAAGTCAATAAATAGTACAAATGAACGGGTTCTTTTGCATTTTTGCTGAAATAAACATGCCATCAAAAACATAACTAATAAAAAAAACCAAGTCTCGCTTTAAATTAAATTGAGTAATTAAGTTCAGTTCTTATACTGTGAAAAGTTGTGAGATACGTGTAATACGAAGTCTGACAATTTATTCAATCACTACTTAAGAGTCCAACTGTATAAAGTTATTACGTAATTAGCTAACCTAAAAACATATTATAGTAACCGTATCAATATTAAAAATATTTTATGCTATCCATAAATAGATTAACTTGACCATTGCATCAAAACACCATGTATCATTTTTATTTATTTTTTATCAAAAACAAAATGTATCTCACAATTAATAGATATAATATAAAATCAGATTGTTTAGTTTAGTTTTTGTTGAGATATAAATAAAATAAAATAATACAATAATTGGAAATAATCTCTTCGATCTCTGCTATTGCAGATTTCCATTGGAATAGTTTTCACTATCAATCAGTTTTGCCTGTTGCCTGTTTTTCCTCTTTTATATTGAAAACAAAAGCCTAGCATTTTCATCATCATTATCATCAGCTGGAAGACGTCCACTGCTGGACAAAGGCCTCCCCCCAGAGCTCCATGACGATCGGTCCTGCACTGCCCTCGTCCAACGTATTTATACGGTCCATCTTGTGGAGGCCCACCAAGACTGCGTCTTCCGGTACGTGGTCGCCATTCGGGGACTTATTGCCCTTGCCTTGCCCCACCGGCCATCTGTCCGTCGAACTATGAAGCCTGTCCAGTGCCACTTCAGTTTTGCAATAATTTGGGTATATGTTGGTGACTTTGGTTCTCCTGCGGAACTCCTCATTTCATTCAATCTCGCAGGGAAACTCCTAGCATAACCCTCTCCATTGCTCTCTGAGTGACAATGAGCTTCCTCATAAGGCCCATAGTTAGCGTTAGCATTTCGAAACTATGCATTTCTAATTCACTGTTCGGTTAACTTATTGTTTCAGAAACTACTTACAAAGGATAGAGCAATTTGATAAAGCTATCCTCGCCTACAATGAAGCTCTTCGGTGGAACGTTAGTTATCTTGTAATTTAAATAACATAAATTATTATTGGTCACATCATTCTTTTCCATAGACAACTATACTTTAGTTTTGTTTTGCTCGGGAATTCCTGCAACTCCGACTGAACTTAATTAACTTCCCACAAGTTTAAGACACGTATAAACAGTAAATTAAATAAAGTAAATTTAATGTTAAACTCTTATTTCTAAATATTCTGTAAAATCAAATATTCCCGTCCTTGGCTATACAATACCTAAATTATACCCATTAAAATTATTTTACCTTTTCTAGACAAAAACTCTTGTAGACGATGAGTCATCTGAATAAATTTATCTTGTTATAAGCTTCTTATTATAAATGCTGTAACAGAAATAAATATTCAACGTATCTACGACAAAATCTTCCAATTTGTTTGTTATGAGCAATTCTATTATCTTTCTTGGGTAAATGCCAACTCGAACTTAAAAGGAGCGATTAGTTGAATTAGACAACGATAGCTTATGGATAAGCTTTCTCTTAGAATTATTGTTTGTTCTTATTTTATCTGATATAACAATAATAAATTAAATAACATTTAATAAGTTTTAATATTACGATTACTTTCACTCATCTATCTGTGTGTTAAGAGTCTTGGAAGGTGATTTTCTTCTACTTGAGAATTTAATTGAAACTACACACTAAATACAATATTCTTTAAGTTAATAAACTGGTACACCAGTATAAAAAAAAACTTATGTATAATATATATACTATGTAGGACAATGAGCTATTATTTATAATATAATAATCTCAAAACGTACAATTACATAATTTTAAAAAGACAATATTTGTGTCGTTTAAAGTATTAACTAGCGCACATTAAGTGTAATCCAAGCTATAAAGTATAAAATATTTGGGTTTTATAGTTTTTTAAACAACAGATTTTCATATTATATATCCCCAGTACTCGAAGCTTCAAGTTCAAAGTCAAGTTGACCGCCAAGGTATTAAATTAAGCTTCTACCCGTGACTTTGTTGGTATTAAATTAAATATCTGCTAGTGACTTTGTCGGTATTAAATTATGCTTTTGCCCGTGACTTTGGTGGAATAAATTGAGTTTCTGCCCATGACTTTGACGATATTAAATTAAGCTTTTACCTGTGACTTTGTTAGTATTTAAATTAAGCTTCTGTACATGACTTTGTCAGTACTCAATAAAGCTTCTGCCCGTGACTTTATCCGTAATAAATTAAGTTTCTACCCGTGCACAATGAAGCTCATACCACAGCTTCCGTACATGGAAGATATGATGATGAACAATGAATGTGAATCGAAGATGGATAATGTTTCCATGTTTCTTGGTGGTGCAGAAAACCAATTTGGGAGAGAAATAAATTTGTTCGTTGAAAATCATAACGATGACCATTAAAGTGACATTATTATTTTATTTGTTAGCTATTCATAGTACATTTGAGTAACATACAATAATTGCTATAAATAAGCGAATGAGTTTTATCTTTAGAGGGTATAGTATGACATAAGTTAGGACTATCATTGAGAGTAACTAATGCAGAAATAATGTTTTCCTGTTTCCAAGCAGCCGTCGGATGTCCGGTCCCTGCTCGGAAGAAGTCTGGCTCAAGCTAAAGCGACACATTACGCTGATGCACTCGCCGATGCAGCCAAAGCAGCTGGTAAATTGTCTTTACATACTTATGTCATTAGCGACCATAATAGACACACCATACGCCGTATAAGAAGTAAAAAACAACAAATCGTGCTATAGTTATAGGATAGAACTGATAAAAATACGTATGCTTATAGAAGCTTCCATAGAAATAGATTAAAAATTAAGGAAAACAACATAGTCGTACAAACAGTTTTCTGGTACGCGAATACAACTCAGGTAAGGGGCCTTTAGGCATAGAAAATACTCCCACCATAAAGTCCGGCAATGCATCTCATTCCCCTGTTTTTACTAGTTACTCCCCTGTTTATTCTAGTGATTATTTTGTATTGTAGTGAAAACTTCTTTTGTTTTATTTTTTTTTTAGGTTCTTACGTACGTAAGTATCCATCCCAACTCTGTGTTTTTGTTAAGCATTTTATTTTGCGCATATTGAATGAATCCTATTTGTGTAATACTCGTTAGGGTATTATATAATTGTATTTTATATATATTGTAAATGTTACTACTTTATGAATATAAAACAAAAATTGTTGTATTTCGACATATTAACCTAGCCTTGATGAATATTTAATACACTTCTGTCGGGTCGGGTGGTCTAAGTTACTTCACTCCTCTGGAGTGTGAAGAACGTTGCAGCTTTGTGTCGAGTGTATACCTGGGCTTGTAATAACTGGCAAAATCACAGATGAAATTCGTTTGGAAGAAAGTTGTGTACCATAATTGCCATGCTGCCATTTTTTTTTGATCTCATAATTATAATCACATGCGAGCAATATCAAATGTGCCGAGAATATTTTTTAAACGCAGTTTATGAAATAATTCAATTAAATAAAGTAGTTTTTAAAGGATTAATACTCATGTTATTTTCATTGTATTTTGCTTCTGCAAAGTTAAGTAAGCAATTGAACAAATGAACATTAAATTCTTATGGTATGATAAGATAACATTCTATGTAACAAACTAACTCTTTTTCCCATTAATTGGATTACTTAGAAGATCTAATACATAACTATTGTGAACAAAACTGATTTAATCTATGTTTAATGTGTATTCAAAACGTAAAAAATCCTATTACCAGAAATTGAAACGGAAAATCAAACAGCACTACACCTGAGAGCTCAGACGAATTATGAAAAATGTGCATTTGAACGAGCGTTGGTTCTCGCGACTCGAGGACAAATGCTTCGGAAGTATCCGCCGAACTTCGCCGAGACTGCCAGATGCGCTGAGGAAACGGTATATTTTATGCTAATAACATCCGTGTTCAGTTTCGTGAGTAAACTTTAAGTTTAAGTTACCTGAAGCTGATAGTATAGATAGCTTCACTTGTCTGTAAATTTAACTTAAACCATGTACTTTCAACGCAGTTATAACATAATATGTATGATTATAATATTATGCATTTTGATAAATTATTATAGTTGTACCAATTAGTGAAATTATAAGTATTGAGCCATATTTAAAAAAAATGTTGTAATATCTAAAATCTGTTTTTCACTACCTTAAAAAATCCCTGTAAACATTTCATTAAATTACTTAGATTGTGATGGTGGCGGTTAATTTGTAACAATCAAAATGCCCTTTTAATATTGGTACAGTTGAGTTCGATAACTTTGTATATAATATATAAATATATATATCGACATATACAAACGTCGTGCTCTAATATGAATAGGTCAAGCGAATATAAGTTAGTGGGATAAAGATTTTCTTATATTTAGGTACTGTACCTACAAAGATATTGTTTAATTGATTTTCATATATCCGTAAAACAAACGCTCCTCTTAAAATAACTAAAGAGTTCCAACTGGGCCAAGATAAGAAAGTGATTAGGTACACTAATTTATTATAATATCGACAGCAAAATACTCGTGGCTGTCTGATATGAGGAATCCAGTGTTTAAGCGTTGGATTATTGTTCACATGTACAAGAATTAAAAATGACTGCACAAGTATGTGCAATATGTAGTTTTAGTTAGGTAGTTTAATTTTACTTTTAACTTGGCACCACTTTACAGTGTCTAAATTTTGTATAACTATGGGTCTTATTATGTGTGAAATAAACGTTTTTTATTTTATTTATTAATTTATTTATAAGCGCCAACTGACAAGCCTTGATAAGGATACACCTTCAGATTTTCTAATAAACTTTTGAACTTTTTGAAGTGAGTTTTACATTATTTTATGTGAAAATCTTAACAGATACGAGATTGTACCGGAAGGAGTGCTTTTAAGATACTGTCATCCATTAAGAAGTTATCAGAACGAGTGGAAGTTAAGAAAGATTCGGTAGAATTAGCAGCTCCGGGTATTACGCAACGAGTTCCTAGATTACAACCACTAAAGGATCAAGAAGTATGTTACCTAAATCAAATATTTTATGTGATATTAGATAATTATGAATATTTAAAGTTCTACTAACTTTTATGGAATTCATCAAAAAATTAAGTAATTCTCACCACTGAATTTCTTGCGGACGTTCTTCTCGTGTCTGAGGCATATTTTTTAGAATGGTGATGGGTTTTGACGTTATACAAGTGATATAAATCCTACTTGAATAATAATATTTGTATTAGAATCTGAAAAATTGAAAGAATGAATGCTTATATTCGTGTTAAAGTTAACAAAAAATAATAATAATTTAGATTTTTCTTAATTTTTTGCCGAATCTTTTGATTCAGTTTCATCCGGTCATAATATATGATCGAGATCGATGACATGTTTATGTTTATTTACAAAACAGAGTTTAATTAATTTAATGATTTATAGTTTCCGAGTTATGGCGAAGAATGGAAAAAAATTTTTTTTTAAGTATAGGTAGGTATAAAGGTACCTAGTAATATGTACGAACCCTCGGTGGGCCAGTCCCTATCACACTTGTCCGGTTTTTAATCTTACTTTCGGTATCGATACTAACTTAATTAATTCGATGTTTACTGGAAAAATAATTTTAATTATTATGACATCCGATTTTTACACCTAATCTTAATTATTAAGTTCTTTTGTTTTTATTAACTATTTTCAACATCTCTACATTCTTTCTACTAGATAAACTACAATAATTGATCTTTTAAAGTCTAATTTATTATTATTTAGTTTAAATTTATACAATACTAGCTTTTACCTGTTACTTCGTCCGTTTGCAATAATTAGTTTGGGCAGCATTATTTAATATACACGATTTGCAAATTATATACATAGAAACTGCTGTAGTTAATACATTTTTATAAGCTATAGACGATAGAACTTTCATCCCCCTTTTTCATGCCCACATAGGTGTAAAAAACGCTAGAAGAAAATTATCTTTATCAAGTGCCAAAATACAAAGTTTCATAATGTTATCTTTGATAATGACGGACTTCCACCCCTATTTCAACCCCGCCATGCCTTTTATTCGCGATAAAAGTTAGCCTATGTCTTTTCCCCAGCTCTTGTCTACATCTGCACTAGATTTCATCAAAACCGGTTTACTGGTTTAGGCGTGAAAGCGAAACAAACATACTTACATTCACATTTATAATATAAGTGAGAATTTCGTGTGGTTTTAGTAATTAACTTTTTTAGGGTAATATAATAACATATAAACAGTCACAAATGATTTAATAAGATCTAGTGGTTGCAACGATTTATTTAATTATTCAATTTAAACTTTATAAGGGTTAATTTTTCAAGACATCTATAATATATGTTGTGTGTCATTCAAGCATTAGTCTGTGTTATATTTATTTAAATTAGTTTAATATTTTTTTAAAGCATTTTATATAAAAAAAATAGATTTACGCATTTCTTCTCCATATAAATCTTAACTGTGTTATATTTCACGTTCATCCGTCCGCGCATATTTTTAAGATAAATTACAAAGATTTTGCTTTTCGTATTAATATATAGATAAGTTCTTTACTAATAATATTCTGTTTTGCAGGTACAGGAGGTAACCCGTGTAGAAAAGCAAAAAGCCGAGCGTATTTCTCGCTTAATGGCCTCGAAATATTTAGAGCGAATGGCTCATGATAAATATTTCCTCACGGCTTTATGTAAGGACGAGCGCCTTAGCTCAGCGAACAAAAAGGGATCGGAGAAAATGCAGGAGCTAGCGAACAAAGCCTTGACTGATATCCAGAAACGTCAAGCAAGTTTTATACGAATTTATATTTAGTCTAAAATAAAATATTCGTAGTCGCATTTGTTGGATTATGCAAATCATGTTAAACAGAATCATAATAATATATTTGGTATTTCAAGCAGTATGAATAACAAATACATTTTTCATTTACACAATATTAATTTGGATTTATTTTGAATAGCAGTATGATAAAAGTGATTCAATATCGCGGATGACAAATCTGATCTTCTCACTTTCCTATGAATCACGTCAAAATTTTTTGTATTGTTTTGCCTCTTCAATGATTTATCTTGTTATTTAATATATTGTTATATCTCTAAATAGAACATCTACAACTATTTTCACAAGAAAATCAATCATCACATTTTTTTTATGAAAATAAGAGACGAGACGAGCAGGACGGACGCAGCTGGTGGTAATTTATACTCTCTGCCCCTTACAATGCAATGCCTCTCAGGATTCTTGAAAAAAAAATTGAGCGGCACTATAATTGCGCCCGTCATCTTGAGGCATAATATATTAAGTCTCATTTGCCCAGCCCACCTGATTGCAGTAGCTACAGCCTTTCAGACTGAAACACATTACTGCTTCATGGAAGAAATAGGCGCCGTTGTGGCCCATAATCTAGCTGGCATCCTGAGCAAAGGAGACTCCCACTGGTATAAATTGTCTCACACTTTCGTTTATCCAAATTCGGGACCATTCAACTAATCAATTGTCATGAGTATTCGTATTTAGCTTTCATAAGTCACAACACATCCGGCGCATAAATATGCTATTTGGTACTAGATCCATCCTATAATTTATTAGGCGCTTCGTGTGCTAGATTACACATTATTTATTGAGTCATAGTGAAACGCAAACAATATCTTTATTCGATAGTCGAGACGCAAGTAGCCTATTCGTAATTTTACTTGTAGATTGTAAAACAGGGCCTAAATCTCTCTATACTTTTCTTTAGGCAGTTCTCCGCGAACGTCGACCGTTATACGCCGCTAGAGCAATAGAAGCTGATGCTCGTAAGAGATTGTCTAAAGCTAGGAAGGAAAGAATTAGAAACGCTCAACTGCAGCACATTGCTGATGCGAAACGACTCATACAGTCTGCCGAGGTTGCATTTGAGCAACGAGACACAGCTAAATGTCTAGAGCTAGCCGAATTTGCAATGGAACAAATTATGAGAAAGCCAGCAGACCTTATGCCGGGAAAAGAGAAATTCATACTGGAAATACAAAATATTGTAGGAAATGCATTTTTAGATCAGGTAAAAGACATATTTGATCTTATTTAATGATTTTTTGACACGATTATTTCTAGTACATAATTATTTATATCAGAAAAAAATTCAAAATACCACAAGTCTTGTAGATTATTAGTAAATTGGAAAAATTAATCTTATATATTTTGAACTCATTTCCTAGTCGCATCTCAAATGTCAATTGAAAATGTGTATTATTGTATTTCATTTTCAGAAACGTGTCAAGCATGAAATGTGCGAGGCAGACCGTGAAAAAAGAGCATTCATATTACTCGGCATATCAATATCGAGGGAGCCGAGTCGTGATTCTATTTTGAGAACAAGACCTTTCGCGCCTCCTCGCGATTCCAAGTTAATATCTTATAAATATGTACTATATGTAAATAAAGATCATGTCATTGCCAAATATTGTGAACGGATTATTGTAAAAGGGAGTGGTCATTTAAATCACAATTTTTATAATCACTATTTAGGGCAGAGTTTAAACTTAGCACGACAATTGATCCTGTTAATGATATCAAAATGACAACAGCGTCAACTATTTTATATGAATTATATTGAAGTTAGGTTGCCTCATAAAAAGATTTAATTATTAATAGTCGATATACGTTCTTAAAAGTGATAACTATATATAATAAGACTGGTAACAAAGTAATAGTAATATTACTCTATTATTATCGCTCATTTCAATTAAACTATTATGACGTCATGTTGATAAATTATATGCAGTTATATTTACTATCATTTTAATACATATGACAAACCTGCTTTAAAGAAAATTCAAAACTTAAAATATTAAACGCTCTCTATATTTTGTAACTCAACTAAAGAATGTTAAATATTTTTAGACGTCGCTTTCGAACTCTGGAACGTGCTCTATCGCAAAGTATGCGTGCTGTTGAAAGATGCTATGTACTGCACGAATTATCGCGATTATACGCGGATGCCAAGCAAACATATAAAGCTAAATATTATGCTTTGAAGTGTCAATCCGGTAAGTTAATCAGTTACATGACTAGAATCACACTGTTGAGTATATTCGAATTTTTTAGAATGTCACGCGCACTAAGATTTGCGAGTATAAGTTGTTTTTTGGCAAATTTCTATGAACCCTCAGTCATAGGGACCAGAAAATACCGCACAAGGAAGTTCATTCAAAATTTTGAATATACATGTTCTTCTTTTTTTATGATAATAAGGGACGAGACGAGCAGGACGTTCAGCTGATGGTAATTGATACGCCTGCCCATTACAACGTAGTGCCGCTCAGGATTCTTGAAAAACTCAAAAATTCTGAGCGGCACCACAATTGCGCTCGTCACCTTGAGACTAAGATGTTAAGTCTCATTTGCCCAGTAATTTCACTAGCTACGGCGCCCTTCAGACCGAAACACAGTAATGCTTACACATTACTGCTTGAGCTCCACGTTGTTTACAAGCGCCAGATATCCAAAGGTCTCTAGGTTGGACTGGTGGTTGAGACTGACCGTGGCAGTGTGAATTTATCTTCCACAAATTAGTACTCATTGTGGTTTTGCAGTACTATAATGGTTGGCTCGAGGTCAAATCAAAATCAATTTATTCATATAGGTCAAGAAAATGTATGTTTGTTTGTAACCGACTCATTTGGGCGTGATTTTGACCCACTTTAAAAATTAAATATTAATTAAGTTCAAAGTTCGTAGATTTATTGAGGACCGATGACAATACATTAATTTGATAAATTTATTCCTACTTTCAATTAGCAAAGTAAGATTTTTGTTAATTTACATAATTCTCATCAATCGTCTATAAGACAGGAATTGATCTTAATTTTGAAATAATTTTTTGAATATTTTAGTTTTTTAAAAAGCGTGTTTTTTAGTTTGTTGAACAACAATTTATTAGATTTACTATCACTTCGGGAAAGGTTAAGCTTTAATAAGAAGAAGTGGCATAAAAACTTAGTGCCACACTTTTAAAGCAAACATTTAATAGCTTCTTTTTTATTAATTTATGAATACAGTAAATTATATACACATTTTGGTGAGTGTCATATATATATTATAAATTAAGCCAAATAATTAAAAGATTTTTCCATAATAGTTGTATTTGTCGTAAAATACGTCGGAGAAAAAACCTTCGAACATTAAAAATAAATTATATGGCAAAACAAAGTTTGCCGGGTCAGCTAGTTAATTATATCGTCAAGCATCAGTGTGAATTCTGAATGCAATGACTGTTAATAAAAAATTGCATTAAATTATTTTTTATTCATCGTCTTCATCAGCCGGAAGACGTCCACTGCTGGACAAAGATCTTCCCCAAATATTTCCACCACGATCGGTCCTGCGCTGCCCTCTACCAATGTATTCTGGCGACCTTGACCGGATCGTCGGTCCATCATGTCCATCATATTTTTTTTATTAATTAACATTAATTACTGATGATACGTATAATTTTCTTGAGTTATAATTTTTGTTTAAGTTCATTTAAATATTTTTATAATATTATCTTTTGTAAATGATGTTAAACTATATTATAGAGTCAAGATCCGCTAATCAGCGTGTCTGGTTGCTGAATGCTTTGTTTCTGTTGGCACGATGTCATCTGCTCCAGAATAACAGACCGGAGGCGAGAGCAACACTGCTGGAAGCGGCTGGCTTAGCCCGTGCCTTTGGCCACAGTGATGTAGCAGAGTTTTTTGATACGGTATTTAATTTATTTTACCCTCTTTATACCAATTGACGTAAATTATATCTAGTACTAGCCCTATAACCAATAATCTAAAGAAATAATAAAATCGTATTCGCACAGTTCATCATATATATTTCAAAAAACCCAAACCATACAGATTGTTCGTCTTATTGTTTTTTGTCGGTGTGTCTGTTTAATTTTCTTTGCCAAAATTGGAAAAGGCTAAAACAATATATATAATATTAAAAAAAATAGCTCTTTCCAAAATTATCTAGGTTCTAGACCCAAAGTCTCTACTATTTATCATCATCATCAGCCGAAAGACGTCTACTGCTGGACAAAGACTCCCCAAAAGATTTCCACGACGATCAGTCCTGCGCTGCCCTCATTCAAAGTATTCCCGCGATCTTGACTAGATCGTCGGTCCACCTTGTTGGGGGCCAACCAAAATTGCGTCTTCCGTACTATTGATATGTATATTTATTTTATTGTAATACAAAGACGATTACAAAGTAAAAAATATCAAATATTTATAAATGATGTATTTGAACACACCTTTATATTATTTATCTTTACATTGAAAATAGTATGTAAGTACAACTAATATGTACTTGAGATATGTGTTATAGTGTTTCTTAATTGATATTTTAAAATTATTACACAAACTTTGGTTAAATATGTTGATTTCACAATTTTTATTACCACTTAATTCGTTATATAATTGGCACAAACGATGAAGCGGATTATTATAATCGACATTATTGTAACAATGCGGCATTGCAAAAAAAGTTGGTTTACGTTTTTTACGGTTTGTGTTTTGCTTGCGAGTTATAAAGTGAACATCTCTTAATTAATCATTGTTGAAAGTCCCATGCACTGTGTAAGATAGCCATATTAGCAATTTCACGACTGCATTAAAGACTTCGAAATTTAAAATATACGAAACGGTCCTCATACTCATGTATGGCTCGTATCAATCCCATTTTGGCACTTAAGTGTCTAACTCTAATGATGCTTTTGTATAGGTTCTATACTGTCTTTGTTAGCTTTGTAAAGGGGGTGCCCAGACTGAGTAACAGAACTATGAGTGTATTATGTGTTTTATTAAAATTTATATCCTTTTTTAAAAATATAATGCTTTTTCTTAAAAATTATTTAAAAATCATGTTGCTAAGTTATAATCTCATCATAGAACAAAGGATTCTTGCCATCAAATTGGTATAATTAGCTTGTCACGCTGAAATTAGTCAACCTATTTAAAAGTCTAATGTCATAGCTATTACACCTCGATAGTATTTTTGTTATTATTTCTAATTATATTATTAATTAGCAATCATTTGTACATGCTGTTTAGTGTGTGAACGTGTCACTAGAAGGTGATGTAGCTTCGACCGAAGCGTTAATTGAAAAGCGCGAAAAGGCAATGGTGTCTTTGATGCAAGACAACGAGATGCGTCTTGCAGCTGAGCATCTCTTTAGAAGAATGTCGGTTATACCAGCTTCAAGGTAACACCGTATTAAGTAATCCAGATTGAAAAAAAAAGTTATAATATACAGGTGTCCCAAAGTCATGGGACATGAAGGGAAAGTACCTTAAATATCATAGACAAGGTATTTTACTGAGAGAAGACTTTATGTTATTTTTAAAAGTTAGTAATTCTGCATTCAATGATTTTCTAAAAATTATTTGCCTCTTCTGGGAATCGAACCGGCTTAAATGTAAAAAAATCACCACCACTTTTATGATATGTAGATATGAGAAAGTAGTCATTTAAGTGGGTATTTTTTTGTAAATTAATTAATTAAATGCTCAAAATATTGTGATCCCTCCTGTCTTACGCAAATCGCCAATCTTTTAATGAGTCCGCTGCCTTTTGATTTTCTTATCATTTTATGGTGAATACTCGATATGATATGGCACAATTATGTTTGTAACTCGCTTTTAAACTAAAAAAAACTATGCTCTAAAGTATTTTAATTATGAAGTGGGTACGTATGTACGAATAATCAATGCTATCTATGGAATGATAATATCTCTACTTTTCGAACGTCGTAGTCGGCAATAAATAACTTTCTTGAAATTTGACTCAAACATTTTACGTTGCTCCTTTATTTTAAAATACTATGTTACTTAAGAAGAGTTATTAGTTTTTAGCCATTCTTTCGATTGGCATCATAAAAGTAGGGGTGTTTTTTATTACATTTAAGTCGGTTCGAGTCCCAGACGAGGAAAGTCATTTTTGGAAAACCTTTAAATGCAGAATTACTAACTTTTAAAATAACATAAAGTCTTCTTGCAGTAAAATACCCTATCTACGATATTTAAGGTACTTTCCCTTCATGTCCCATAACTTTGGGACACCCTGTATATACAGTCATAATGTTCCTTTTGCTTTCCCTTCGGACGTGTGCCATTAAGGGTTCCCCTTAATGGCACAAGTTTTCATTACTTTCATTAGGGTTCCGTAGCCGAATGGCAACAACGGAACCCTTATAGATTCGTCATGTCTATCGGTCTGTCTACTGTCTACAACGCCGTACAATCTCTCTGTGTCTTGATACTTAAAGAACTCAAGGTGAACGAAAGGCTTTCATCTATAATCGGAGCGCGTATCCTTAGATACTTCGACATATCACGCGACGTGGAGAGCATGCCATAGACTTGTTGTTCAGGGAAGGGTCAACGGCAGTAGGTCAAGAGGACGCTACCCTATGCGCCGTAAATACCCAATCAAAGCCCTAACCAACACTCCCCTTAACACATGTGTCAGAGAAGCAACAGCCAGCGTTAACTGGCGTAGAATCGTTCGTCGTTCGACGTGACCACGACTACTCTGTCAAGAGAAATCCGACGAAGAAGTCTGTCTGTCTGTCCGTTTATATATCAAAGCCACTTTTTTCCGAAACTATAAGAATACTGTTGAAACTTTGTAAGTAGACGTATTCTGTGAACCGAATTAAGATTTTCACACAAAAATAGAAAAAAAAAAAAACAATAAATTTTGAGGATTATACTTAGGACTGAAAGCAAAATTTTTTTTCATCAAACCCATACGTGTGGGCTTAGCGCTGTGGGTATCTATAGATTATATTTCTTCAAAAATTATATTGAGGTTTCTAATATCATTTTTTCTAAAGTGAATAGTTTTCGCGAGAGACACTTCCCAAGTGGTAAAATGCCCCCACCCCCTGTAACTTTAAAATATGAGAATGAGAGAACTAAAAACCGAAAATTGGTTTGGACGAGATCTAGTATGTAATTTTAAATACCCTATTATGAAAACATCGAATAAATTTACAACTAGAACTTTTATATTATGTTACTTGCTGCTACGGAACCCTTCATGGGCGAGTCCGACTCGCACTTGGCCGCTTTTTTTAAATCAAAAATATTATATGTCGTCTATTACTACGTTATCTTAATACATCATGCCAATCATATGTATAGTATGAGGTGTTAGCAAAATATTATACATAATACCAGACAAATAATATAATTAATTAAAATAATAATCGTTCCATAATAAAACATAAAGTTGTTACTGTATAATGCTATTTTAAATAACACTCGAAAAATGTAAGCGGGTTAAAAGTTTTATTTTTGTTTAAGTTTAAAAAGTTAAAAAGTTTAAGTTAAGTTTGATTGCAGACGATTTTCGATAATGCCCGGTGCTCGTGTTGAAGAGAATATTCCACCGACAGCTGCCAGCCGACGAATATCGATCGCACCTCGGACCCAACAACCGACAAGAATTGCTCATAAAACTCGTCACCCGCACGGCTTTCAAGATTTCGATAACATTTAATGTTTTGTTTGTCTTATTGCATTCATATTTGTAACTTACAATTAACGATTTAAAAAAAATTGTTGTGATTCTCATTATTCTTAAATATATTTGTAATAACAGTTCCCTCTTAACTGACTGCTAAATAAAGAATAACTTTTAAAATGTAATCTTTAGGTATTTTAGCACGATGACACTACTTCTGCTATTTTTTTTTATATAAGTGTGTAGATTTTAGGTGTAGTTTTTCAATGTTACAAAATACATCTTTTGCCAGTTGACCTCGTCGAAGAGAGCCCATAATATTTTCGGCTGAACAACTCGTCTTAAATTTCTGTAGGTAGAAGGTGCTATGTCTATTTCACGTTATAAAATGTAAATTTTGTTTCTGGATCATAATGGTGTAGCCACGTATCATGATAATTACAAATTGAGTTAAGAATTGTGAAGAATCTTCTTGTAATAGTTTCAAAGAAGTTCGAAAAATGTTCAGTCTTATTCCTTGATGTTATTCTGTGAAGGATCTGGAACCCCAGCAAACGATTACTTTTTGTGTGAAATGTTATGCACACTACCAGTTGAAATCTTTCTTTCTTCGGCTAAAAATCGCTGTGTCACACGAAATGTGATAAAAATCTTTTTTTTATAACAATAAGGGACGAGACCAGCAGGACGTTCAGCTGATGGTAATTGATACGACCTGCACATTAAAATGCAGTGCCACTCAAGATTCTTGAAAAATCCAGAAGTCCTGAGTGGCACTACAATAATTGCGTTCATCTCCTTGAGACATTTCATCATCCCATTTGGGAAATTAAGGAAATTACTAGGAATTACACTACCTACGGCACCCTTGAGACCGAAACACAATAATGCTAACACATTACTGCTTCACAGCAGAAAGAGGCGCCGTTGTGGTACCCGTAATCTAGCCGGCATCCTGTGCAAAGGAGCCTCCCACTAGTACAATGGTTTTAACATCATTAGTAAAAGGTCATCTATATTTAAATTCGGTGTATCTGTGTACGGTGATCCTTCAACGTATTCTACAGTTATATCCTTATACACTAAAGATTTCTTTCTTGATGACCTTGTTTCATTCGAAAGAACATATTGAATATCTGTCCATCACAAATACTTTATAAGACTATTATTTTTATTTATTTTCGACAACAGTCTCCGACAAACTAACAACCAAAGACTTCAATATCAAGAAAACCAAAAGATATTCTAATATTCTAAGTATTTATATTAATTTAATCAATGTGCCAGCTTTACCGGTCAGGTATTTACTTTTGTGACTCCAAATACTTTGCACCTCATTCTCGCAACTTATTAAACGCCCGTGTAATATGCATGCCATGAATGAAAACTGCTAACTATGTTAGGTAGCGACGCTAAAGAGCTTATTACAATATTCAATCTGCTGGAAATCTAATTGGAAACATTTTAATAAGGACGTTGCAAGCTAGTGATCACACTAGACTAAATTGGATTCATAATTGGACACATGACTTTTAGTCTTGAAGTAGAATTGCAAAAGGTTGCAATTTTTTTATATAATACCTAGCTGACCCAGCAAACGTTGTACTGCCGATATTAAAATCGCGATACAAAAGTAACTGTTGATCGTAGATGGGTGAAAATTTGAAGTTGTATGTATTTTTAATTCATAATCGAACAAATTAAAAAAAATGTCAAAGAAATTAAAAAAAAAAAATCGTATAGACCACCCTTAACATTTAGGGGGATGAAAAATAGATGTTGTCCGATTCCCAGACCTACCCAATATGCACTCAAAATTTCATGAGAATCGGTCAAGCCGTTTCGGAGGAGTTCAAAGTTTAACACCATGAGAGACACGAGAATTTTATATATTAGATATAATATCTTACCATGCCATGCCAGAATACAAAAATGTCCTCTTTCAAGTTATTCAATATGATACATACTCCACTACTATACTAATTTTTAGCAAAACATAGAATAATCTTTGTTGATATTAAGAAAAATATAAGGAAAATATATCCTAAAATTACAAAAAAAGCGAAGACCTATGAAAGCCAAATTAATTACTGAAAGGGATCACAACAAAAGGGAATTTATGAAATGAATCCTGATATAAATCATGAATTGAAAATTGAATTGTCATCATTACACAAGGAGTATACGAATATTATTGACGAACGTGAGGGACTTATAAAATTAGTTAAAAAAAAATTGTAAAGGAGGTTAAAAGAAGAAGTAGTTTAAATAAACATTATTTTTGAGAAGGAACTAAACATTGCATATTTATTTGTTCTAGATCGTTCTCGTCCCTTATGTGGCATATTCTAGTGAACAAACCTCATTTTCAATATAACTCTATGGGAAATGTTTGAAGCTGAATAGCTTTTCATCTCCATCAAATCCAAACACGACGAACGTTTTCCATCTAGTCTTTTCAAATATGATTAATATAGGGGTTTACCTATAGTGGTTAGTGACGAATAAAATTTCCAACGCCGACTTTATGCTTTTAAATATATATATTATACTAGCCGACCTTACAGACGTTGTCCTGTATACACGACTTAAATATGAAAAATCAGTCCAGCCGTTAGGAGGAGTTCACTAACATACACATTGGCAGTAGATATATTATATGGACTGAATTGAGAATCTAAGCCATTCTCAAATTCGCTGGAACACACAAAAAAATCATCAATCCGTCCAGCCGTTTAGGACATAGTTCAATTGTGAATCTAAACCATTCTCGAATCGACCTAAAAACACACAAAATAAAATTTCAATAAAATCGTTTCAGCCGTTTAGGAGGAGTTCACTGTCAACACACGCTATATATATAAAGATGTACTGGTATCAAAACTAAAAAATATATTAAAAGTAATAAGTATATAAGAAAAAGTAAAAAAAAGGATTGTGTGGTTTTATGAAACCACGGTAAAAGTGATATAAAAATCGCTTTATCAATCTTAATTTTATACTTGGAAAATTAGAATGATAATGGGAAATAATAAAAACAATCAAAATAGCGTAGACCACTGGCACAAATGAGTAATAATATATACACTACACGGTCAGCTGCTGCGAATTATAGGCGCCGCCCGACCGTCACGCGACATGCAACACACAACCGAATAAAGTTTGAGACGATGTAATAAAAGTATCACATCAAAAATTTACAGTTGATTTCAAATAAATAGACACAATTACAATATAGCGGGTGAAAGTAACCAAACATAATAAACTGCGAATTTTTACCATATAAAATGTTATCATCCACACGTTGACTGTGGTGCGAATTATTATTACAATAAGAGACGAAACAAGCAGGACGTTCCACTCATGGTAATTGATACGCACTTTCGTGCAATGTAGCGCCGCTCAGGTTTCTTGAAAAACCAAAAAATTCTGATCAGCATTACAATTGCGCTTGTCTCCTTGAGACATAAAATGGTTAGTCTCGTTTGCCGCTAACTGCTTCGCGGCAGAAATAAGCGCCGTTGTGGTACCCATAATCTAGCCAGCATCCTATGCAAAGGAGCCTCTCACTGGTAAAAATTATTATCTAGCTTGTTCAAAAGCTATTGTGAAAATAACATTAAAATTTTCTTAATTAAAAAATAGAATAAGAAATAAAAGGAACATATTAATAAATATTTAATTAAGCATAAACTTCCTAAGAAGACCTTCTAAGAGATTTATGACAGTTAAGTAATTAAAACAAAATGTAGCTGCAATAGAGTCAAGACAAATTGCTGGCGTGTCAACTCTCGCGGGACTCTCAGCGCAACAGCAATAAGACTTTTTGAACAAGTATTTTAAATAATAATTTAACTTCTAAATGTTGTAGAGAAAATTTATATTTTACTTTTAACGACGTCCTCAATAATTAGGCTTAAGGTCGATAATCGGGTCTACCGTTTAGATAGTAATATGACAATTAAATAGAATTTGTTCACAATCATATGTGCTTTAATTTCTTTAACATCACATATGCTCCTAAAGTGAGCCTTATTACATTGTTATTAGGGCCATAAACCACACACTTGCATAATAATATTACATACTTGTGCATAATATAACTATCCCTACAAAGTTAAGTTACTACCTAACTGCAAATTATATGAAAGTAAACATAGCATTTTTAATTTAACTGGGTACTACAGTTCTTTTTTGTAACAACAAAGAGGTATTAAGCCGCTGAAAATCCATTTATATTTTAAGAATAAACAATGTGTCCCTTAATGATACGAAAAAAATTTAATATTATCAATTTATTTAGAATTCATAATAAATTGTTATAAAATATATGTATTTTATCACTTAATTAATAATTTTATAGTAGGCTGTATCGCTATATATGTGATTGATTTATCACTTTACATTGCAAATGATTTCTTGGCGTATTTTTCATTACTAGCCATTACATACAAACCCAGATCACTGTGGTGCATCTATGCTTATGCTATGCGTGTTAAGAAGCGTGCTTAAGCTCAAACATGGTGTTGATATCAAAACGTACCGCATCCTGATTTTTGCAAGTGTGTTGAAAAAGTGCGTATAAAACACGTGAGCAACTTGCTCACTAGACACTCGGCTGATTTACGCCCTCGCCTACGGCTTGGGCTGCAACGCACAGCATCGTGTATAACGAGGAACCTGTGTCATAATAAACTATTTAGATTCAAGTGTGATAAGGGTTACCCGTTTACACCATGAAACTATAGTTATCTACCAAAGAGCCGTTTTGGACTAAGTCATAAAAGACTGACAAATGTTTAAACTATTATAATGGTATGGAAATTAAATAATATTATGTAAATTTTTTACATAATGAAAAAGAAATATCAAATAATTACGGCAAATGTTCAATCCAGCTTAGGGGCTTTAAATAAAATCATTGAATTATATAATACCCCAAGATTTTTGTGGATATTCAAAATATTTTAGGTTTTTCTATTTTTATAAAATTTTCAACTACCTATAAAGTTCAAATCGACTTTTGAACCTTCTTGTACATGTGATAGCCTAAAGCTCTTTTCCATCGCTTTTTAATATCCTGTGTCAAAGCAAATACGTGGGGAACACTGGAAGTTACGGGAGCTCGCAACTAATAATAAAAACAAAAGAAAACCAACAACTATATATGACAACGCTCTCTCTGGAAATGTATTATTACTTTATGACTTGTAAATTTTATAATTTAAAAATAATAGTGAATATTCAATTTGCCAGGTTTGTTGGGTAATGTACGAATTATGTTTGCTTTTAAATGTTTTAGTTAGTACTGATTACGGGATACTTGCAATGTTTTCAGCATTTTGAGTTTTCTCGATACCTCAATGATGTTCGAAGCAAGTTAATATCAGTAGTCAAATTTCGTCACCACATGTAACGTCACAATGCAAAATTTCTACTGCACTTCACAAATGCGGTCATGGGTACGCTCTCTTACTGATAATTTACAAAATAACCTATGAGCAATCCTCAGAAATTTAAGGCAGTCGAAAGAAGTGGTACCTGCACTATCGCCCAACAAGCTTAAATAGGCACAATTGGTTTGGTCAAACATCAGTTAACGAGCACCTCAAAATCGGCGTAAAATAAAGGCATAAGTGCAAGAAATGTCTGGTAGAGGATTAAACGGACTATCATGTCAATCTGGTATGTCTGATGTCTGGTATGTACGTATATGAGGTCGATCCCACAAGACTGCCAACATCCTAGGAATATTCTGAACTTCAGTACCTGGTTGAAGAAACTGGCTGTATGCAAAATAGAAATTATAAAAAGGTCTGAATCCGGGAAGCATACCGTACCAAACCAAGTGCGAGTCGGACTCTTTTCCCTTAGATTATCAATGTCTCAAGTACTGGGTGAAAAAAAAACTCAATCGATGGTGCACTATTAGTAAGTAATGGGCAAGGATCCACACATACCATAAATGCTCTACGCAATACAAAAAAAACCTAAACTATAAATTCAAACTTAATAAAAAAAACAAATATCAAATGATGACGCTAGTAATTACATTTGTGTTGATAATTATTTAAGTAGTGTTAATGTGAATATGGCTTTAGAAGTAGCAATCCGATACCAAGTAATTCGGTTTCGTTTATCCAATTACATAAAATTTAATTATCTGCACATGTAATAAACCTGGAAATACACGACGCAATAATCCCACTAGGATTTCACAATTTCAATGCTTATACTGCCTGCTAATCGATTATTTATAATAAAACATAATGTATTTGCAACCAAGCCCGTGTTAGCATGGGCCGAACACCCAGCAATAAATTCTTAAGTTACAAGAGACCTGCTATCGTCGAAGCGTGTTGCAATATCAAAAACAGGGACTGGATACTGCTTTTATTATACGATTTTATATGAGGACAAAGAGAGCGTAATCAACAATATATCCACTTATTTATTTATTTTGATCATCAACATTACATCATTATATTTCACATTTCTATAAGCTTATGCTGGATACAATTTTGATATATGTAACAATTAGAGATGAACACATCATTCAAATAGGTACAGTGTGATATTGAATTAATAAGAGGCAAATGTGACATAGTCAAAAATTAGAAAGTAGGTACAAAATTTTTATAAGTTTTTAACTCGTGAAAAAAAAAGCAAACCATTTTTATTTTTATAGTTTTTGGTAATAAATGTTTTAAATTTTCGTATTAATTTATACGACAAGGGTAAAAAAACTTTCTTGTGTTTTTATATGGTATTTGTATATTATATTGAAGAGGGTTTAGGTACTTACTACTTGAAGAATTATATGCAGGTGCTTTGAAGTTCAAGCTGTATAAGAAATTTTTGAATATTTTTTTGAATTTTCGTTAAAAATATCGATTTATATACATTTTAAATTAATATTTTTCTATGGTCTTCAACGTTTGACGAAGGACGCGTTAAGTGAATTCAATATTATAATTGTTCTGGTATAAGGAATATGAAAGGTCTTGGAAGAGTGTCTGTCTTCAATATTTAAAGAATACTGAGAGGGATATGCGTTCTTGTAGGTCAGAATGATTTATTTTATTATTAACTATTTTGTGCAGTTCTTTATTATTCATTACATCTATTATGTAGTATGTCATATATATATAGTACATCTTCATATATATATTGTTAAAATTTCATTAAAGTTTAATTGTAGTATGAGGGGCTGCGAAACATTATATTATAGTGTCACGAGAGTGGTTCAAGGAATGGAAAGTAATACACAGCTTAAAGGAACGAGCCTCTATCTTCGCTGGTCTGCCGCTGTTCCTCTTCAGGTGGCTTCCTCTTCTATCTTCTCCTCGCTTTATCATTTTCACACTTTTCACTACTTCTTCTTCTCTTCTCTTCCTTCTTTTTCTTTTCACTTTCGAGTCTGAACTTGAACTGCCGTGGGCCACGCTTAGTACGGCTTATAAACCCCCGGGTCTGTTCTGTTTTCAAAATAATTTTCTTCCATTTTTAAAATTAAATTGTACTAAAAATTTTAGTAATTACTTTTTCGCTGAGCTACGAGTATTGTTGACGGAGCTGTGAGCTGTCGCAATTATCAATGCCTAGTTTGTTTAACAGTTTGACAACTCTCATCATGTACGTCGAAGCGTTGCTACGCGACAAACTATATTGAGATTAAAGTTTAAATGGTATTACTTATGATACTTGTGTTAATACTAATTTAATACATATTATCATATTATTATCTTATACTAACAAGGATTTACATATTAATATAATTTGATGAACTAATTATTATGCAGTGATTACCATGAATTATTGTACTACGACACAAGTTTAAATGAACTATATAATATCAAATCAACTTTATTTATTAGTGATTATTCTATTGATTGATTTGTTTTAAATGTCAAATTTAATTAACGATTATATGCAAACTTCCACAGAAAATTGTTTTTTTTTTTAATACGTATAAAATGAGAGCTCATTTGCGCTGTATGATTTTGAGCAAAGATTTTTTTGTCTTTTCCATTTAAGTAATTTAATATAATTTTTCTTTCTATATAAATTTTATATTATGTTCCTTGCTGCTATAGAACCCTTCATGGACGAGTCTGATTTACACTTGGCCGCATTTTTGTATCAGAGAACCGTCATAAGACCTTAAAAGGTGTTCAGGTTTTATACAACGCAATATACAATAATTATTATGTATCGTACAGACAATCATAGAGTCTGCAGCTCAAGGAGGTTATCAATTGTATTAATTATTGTCAATATATCAAAGGAAATAAAGTGGGTACTAAGTGCCACTTGTATTAAATTACCTATTAATTAACAGCTAAATGAAGACTCGCTCCCAATGTGACGTCAGTCGTGTTAATTAAACGCTACTTAAGCATCTAGAATATAACTATCCCGACTATTTGAAATGGCTGGCTTATTAGAACAATTGTACTCCATCCGTGTTGGATATTGTATTATAATAAAAATAGCAAAAGGGCTTGAGTGATATACAATAAATGTCAACGATAAATGAGTGTTTCTACATGAAATCCAAATCCCTTTATTCATTTGTATACAAAGTAAAAAGAACAGCGAGAACGTTGAGGTTTAATAAGAAGAAGTAACAAGAAATTATTTGCCACTGTTTTAAATCAATATTTACAGCTTCATGAGTTTACAAATAATTAAAATTTATGCAAAAGATTATTCATATGTCAATACTTACTTCAGAGATTTATTATAAAGCTATTATGCTAGCATATTATCGACATTACGAATTTAAATATTAATGTTGCTATGAATGTATATGATTGCTTTTAATTTAACATCATGAACCCGAATATCCGAAGCCAAAATCATCTCATTATTGCATTGTAGTACTTCTATCACAATAACATTTTTATCATAAAATATTTGCCTTAAATTGTAATTCGAATTATTTTTTCATTAGGAGAAAAAATAGTGCTGAATAAGCCTGTCTAAAGGATATGAATATATCATATGTAACACATTCTTAGCTATTGCCATATCTACAGGTATAAATAGTATTTCAGCTCTTATCTACAATTACATTCAATCAGCTTAGCTTTGCACTTCAGAAACATTCGCAAATTACTTTGAACTCAAAGCTCGGTCGTTAGCAGTTTTGCAGAATGGGCGGGAACGGTCCAGACTTAATGTGCTCTTAGGCAACCAAAGCACTTTAGAAACTTCATCAAATGTACAATAATATATTGTAACTGTTACAATATGTTTTCTCTTTAGAGATCAGTTCACTTTCACCAGAGAATAAATGTATCTCTACAAAAGTGTATATGGACAGTTTCAAACACGCGTTTGGTGTTCCAAGAACGCGATCACTAACCTCCTTTCTATCAGGAGAATTGAAGGCTTATTTTTACTTTTATTTGATAAAAAATATATATTACAATAAGTAATTGCTGAAAAAATATAATTCTTACCTAATTATATATTACTTACTATTTTCCAAGCACATTAAGACATTCATTATTTATTTTCTTCCGACTTAAATGTTTAGTATATCCGCTTTTTTTTAATCTGAAAATGTTTAATCAAAAATTAGATCAGTTTTAAATAACGGGACATAATAGATTCCGTAACGAGACGAGAAAACAAAGCCGCAGCACCCCGCAGCACACTACATGTGGACTTTTGCAACATAGGAGAATCCACTCCAACTAAAACGCCGTCCACTGCTTCCACTTGACACGGCGCAGCTGATGTTTTCATTCCTTACGGAGCCGCAGTATCGACTGAGTGAAACAGCGTAATTTACATACCTTGAAAATTTAACTTTATTTTTTGGACCATTCCGGGATACGGTGAAAGAAAAAGGCAGATCTTCTCTTTTTACTTCCAACTTGGATCTTAACGATGACGGAAAGACAAAGCTGACTAACCTTGGTGTCAAAGCATAGGGCTGTGAAGTCGGGCCAGAAGTACAATTCAGACAGGGCACTCTTCGGTGACTTCTTCTTTCCTACGATGTTAAAAGGACATCGGTGTCAAGGAAGCTAGATTGGCTTCGAAGAAGCTGGGGATAATTAATAGATCACGGTACTACAACAAGCCCACATTCTAGCGCTCTCCAAAAGCACAGGCCGGCCACATATTATTTCCTCTATTGCTGTCATCTCTGGTCTGACGTACCCCAGTATCAGTTCAAACCTATTAACCGCGTGTAAGCATAACTGCTCGAATTGTCGGAGATCCGGTGTTCTGTGAATACCTAGATCACTTGAAGTTGCTGGGAGACGTCATTCCATTGTATGTCTCATACCGCAATTAACAAGGTGAGTGTTCCGAAGATCTGATTGACCTGATTCCTGCCGCTGAATTCCACTTTCGCACGACTCGCCACAAATATTATCTCCACCTGATGGTGTCTGGCGTTCCTTTACAGTGCTGTTTTCAAAGAAAATTCTTCCTTGACATGGATATCTTTAAAAACAGTCCGTTTACCTTTCTAAAAGTCCGGCAACGCTTTTGTGGTTCCTATGGTGTTGTAAGAGAATATGGGTGGCAGTTGATCAATAAAGATCAGGAAACCTGGTTGCTCAATTGTACATTAAAAAAATCCTGATTAGTAAAATTTGGTAAGATTTTAACATGTAGGACGAAGTAGCTGACACATTAAAATTATGTTATTATTTTTTTTACCTTTGTTTAAAACTATTAATATGTATTAGGGATCTGACGATATATCTAAAAACACTGGTGCATTTCTAAAAATACTAAACGCACAGTGGTGCGCTAAGTATTTAAAGATAAACATTTGTGTATTGGGTATTATTCCATTTAAAAGAAGCTATTTATCGATAGATTGTGCGTTACCCTATCCCCATTCGTGTTCTTTCCCTTTAGGATCGTCCGCCGCGTTTGAAGTCATCACAAGAAGCGAGGAGGAAACACAAGGCAACGTCGCTTTTGTTCCGTACGACGAATGACCAGTGACGTCGAACTTGAAGCGCTAGAAGGCAACGTCGCTTTTTGATCGGCAAAAATTCAAGTTCATTAAATCATTGACCTAGTGACCCAATTCTACAGCGCCTTCATATTCGCTCAAAATTAAAAGTCTACATTTTGATATGATTAGTGCATCGATTTCGTGTGATGTTTTGTGTATCGTCAGCAAATGATATAACAAGTATGCAGCTACATTTTATTCATTTATGCAAAATCCATACTGTATATAAATATCACAAACATCTGCCTCCAATTTTCAACATTTTTGGTAGTAAAGTAACATCCGACCCGAACCGGCTATTTTGTTTATTGCTCGGTGTCAGTTATATGACGAAGGCCATCTGAAGATTACCCTTTTTTAAAATAAAATACCTACATAGACTTCAAGTTATGTATTATGAAACTAATAACAAAGGTAAGAATAAGTAAATGATACAGACATGCTGATAAGTTTTTTCAGTTCCGTGCTGATAAACACCAAGTAGGTAGGTAATTGAAACTTGAGGTTGAACTGCAGTTTCCAGCTTATTATATGAAGCTGAACTTTAAATGACCTCGGTGTAGTCTGTTAGGTAATAACTTAAACTGCATACCTACTCAAAGTGCTTATAACACGTTCAAAACACTTTTATATAAACATAATATTATATTACACTAGAAAATTGTTGTAATGATAGTTTACGTTTTATTTAAATCCCAGACTATAAAAATCATGTCAAAAGTTTCATTGGTGTTCGAATATTTATTAAATGAATAATAATCTGCATATTATTTATTATAAGACAAAAGTCCGTCTGTTTGCGATAAACTCACACAAAAGTACTACACTTTTCAGCAGTTGATGGCATGGTTCTCAGGGAAGGTAGTAATACATTTTTGTATATAAATTACAATATTTTTAGGTTGTGTCTGAAAAAAATAAACCATCTTTCAACGAAAAAAAAACTAGCTTTGAACGAAAACTGTGTCTTAACCCTTTCAGATATAACAAAATAATGTATGGTGGAATTATGTGTCTTATAAAGGTCTACAAAAAAGTCTGCGATGGCATATGTCCATCTCTTATGGTTAACATACTATATACATCTTTATACTTTAAAAAATTGGCAATTACAATGGTAATGTAAAAGTTACTTACACAAATTGATTTGATATACTACATCCCTTTCTGTATCACTGACAACGTGTGTGTAAAATTTCATCGGTTGTGTAGTCGAAGCGAGCGAGTACACCAAAAAAAGATTGTTCGTGATTGATTCGCGTTGTTTTGCATTATTAGTACATATTTTGTAGGAATTTGGCACGGTGTTGTATTTTTAAGTCAGTTCAACTAGTTATAAGTAAGTATCAAAGAAAGTTTTCCTGACTTCATTCTTCAAAAACGATTTATTTAATTTGCGACCAAATCTAAGATTTACTTGGTTATTTAGAGTCCAAGATTCACTATACGTATGTGTATAATAAATATTATTATTTGTACTATAATAAATTAATTTTACTATTATAGTTACGATAGATAATTTTCTGTAATTTAAATCATTTCCTCATAAGTCTAAAGATATATCAGGTACATAAATAATATTAGCGTTGAGTAATGTTAGATTTCATAATTATTAGTGCGCTTTGGATGTCGTAAAAAAATATTCAAATAGAGATCAGTTATGTATATTGTTTTGACTGACTCTGAAACAAAACAAAAAAAAACATGATTGGAAAATGAAAAGGCCTGACGCGATATCTTGGAATTCCCGCTTCGAAAAATATTTTAGCAATCGTACTTTCAACTCGAACATTTCCACAATGAATCATGAGACAATGAAATAGGAATTCAGTCGAAATTATGAAAATTGTAAACGACAACGCTGTTGTTATTCCTTTGGCGAAGTAAAAGCATTTTTTTTTTTTCAGCTCGAATTTGCCACTTGTTATAACAAAAAAGATTGATTGATAAATATTTCGTTATATTCTCGATAGTGTCCATCCCAACGTATAATAAAAACATTGTATCAAAGTGCGTATACCTTCTTTAAAGACAGGCAACGCTCCTGGTATTGCAAGAGACTATGGGATCGGTGATCACTCAGCTAATGATAACCCGTACGCTCGTTTGTTCCGTCTTCCGTAAAAATTGCATCTAAAAACTTTTACATTTTATTATATCTTAAAAAAAGATAAACAAAAAAAATCGTTTCTTAACAAGATCTAAATTTCTGCGGGATCAACTCATTCGTAACAAAGAAATTGAATATATGTCATTTTTAAAGTGTTTAATCAATCATCTGGCATTAATTACACAAATTAAATTTCAAACAAAATTTATTAACGATGTGCGCCTTAATCTTGCGTTCCATGCGAGTTCCACTGAGCGATGTAAAGTTCATAAATATAGATATGTCATTGCTTAGCTCTCAGATTGTGGTTTCATCTACAGGATCTACTTAACAGTTGAAAACCTGCTCAACCCCAATATTTGCATATAAGTATATTGACTTGAAATGTCGCTCTTTCAAATCTATACAACTTGTTATTTTTTGTAGTGATAACCCTCACTTCTGGGATAAACAACAAAAATAAGAATTAATTAGAATATTGGCGTAAACTTTTGTACTGTTTATTTTTCCGTGATATCAGAGTTCCAGAGTGAAACTTGAGATAATTTGAATTTTGATAATAAAATACACCATATTGCAATGAATTTTGTAAACTATGAATGTAAATTAAATACTAAAACACCAGTTAATTAAATGCACACCTCTTCCATACAAGAAGTTGTAATCTTTATTTTAATAATATGACTTACTGTACACTTTCAATAATTACAATGGGACCTTGTTGTTTTTACATATTTAGCTAAAACGTATTATGTATTAAAAATGTTTTGCAAGAACTTGATATTACGCGTTACGATAAAGGATGATAAATGTAGTCGTTAGGGCATTTCCCGGCAGTAAATTATTTTACAAAACGCTTACCTTAGATATCCGTTAACCCAGCCTAAGCATCAATTCATAAATTATTTATAATATATTGACTAATGAGAAAAATAATAATCTCAAGCTAAAATTTCAACAATATTTTAAAAGCTTATAATTTTTTTTTTGTCAACCCTTGACTTGTAGCTAAAAAACTACGCATTTCGAAAGTAACGTAGCGTTGTAGCGCGTAGGTTACTCTACAGATAATAATTCGATTCGAAGAATGATACTCAGTAACTAACATTTCGGAGCGTGATCAATATTGATATTATAAAAAAATAATTTTAATACAAAATTTAGTATTATTCTATTGATGAGGAATGGTACTAACTAATTTTTAATATTGTATTAATATTAATAATTAAATTAAAATTATTTCTAGCTGTAACAACAGCTTTACAATGACTAACAATAACACATTTTATTAAAGTGAAAGTAATATTATATTATACTTTATTGTTCCAAATTACTAATACTTCTTACAAAAGTTTCATGAAAAATAAATATTTTTATAGTTTCAGCAATTCCAATGTGGGACAATTTTTTTAATGTAACTAAAAAGACTAGTTGGTCAAGTCTACTTTAAAATGTTATTATAATAATACAATTTCTAGGAATTTATAAACTGATAATCAACTATAATTAGAAACATTTGTATCATTTTGACGACCTGTATAGCCGAGTGGTTAGCGATCCTATCTACTAAGCTAGAAGGTCCCAGGTTCGAATCCCGGTAGGAGCAAGCATTTATATGATGAATATGGATGTTTTATTAATGTATGTTTAAGTAAGTATATTGTATCAAATATATCGTTGTCTTGCAACCCATAACACAGGCTATATGCCTAATTTGGGGCAAGATAATTTGTGTAGAAAGTGTGTCAATATAAAAAAAGAATATTATTTTATTAATTAATCCATATCAACAAAAAAAGGACCAATTGGGTTATGAATATACCAATCTTAAGATTATCATATATTATTTATATAATTTTGCAATATGAAAATTTTCAATTCAATTAATAATTAATAATTTTTTGATCACTTGCCATCGTGTGTAAGCTTGTTATTCTCGTATAAATGGATGGAATTAAGTTTCGTGAACCCTTAATAAAAAAAATCTATATTCTTCTCATTATTTTCTTAAGTTAATCATCATATTCTTTTTATATCAGAGTAGGTCAGACTGCGGAACTCTCATTAAAAGTCTTAGTTTAGTATCTATTCATCTCTTTCAATGCCTTTAATAGCTTGCGGGTAAGAGCATTGAAATGCAGTGAAAGAAACAATTTTCAGCGTTGTTTACGTTGAAATTCCAAGCAGTTCAAGTGAGGTATGTAATTTTATTTTGCACTAGGTGAAGGTTAAATTAATTACTTACAACAAATATTGTCTTTAATGACGCTGAAACGAAGACTTATACTAGTCAGAAGTCACTAACTTTTGCTCGTGACGGATATACCATGATAAATGTGCCCTTGAGAACTCTAAAAAGCGGCCAAGTGCGAGTCGTGCTCGCCCATAAAGGGTTCTGTAGCCGTTCTTATAATTAATTTTACCCTGTGTAACCTAAAGAGCCAGTTAATAATATTTCTTATAACAAATTCAAACACTCATATATCTGCCTCTCTGTCCGTCTGTCAAGATGCATCTAATTCGAGACAATACACGAGAGCTTTTGTTTTTTTTTTTAGGTTTGGTTTTTATTAATTACAAATTAGAAAATTCACTGATATATTTCACAAATCTCACTCACAACGTGATAGATTTTTTTTTTGTAGTTCCCAAGGGAACGCGTTAAGCTTTTAGCGTCTTCATTGACGAAGGTAAGATCTCGTAATTATTATATATTATATTATTCCAATTAAGTGAAGACCACAACCTCTGTAAGGGAATTCTGCTGATGACATGTAAATGAATATAAGATGTTCTTTCTTTAGCTGCGACAGGAAATATACTTCATAATTCATCAAATTAATTAAAAAGTCTAAATAAAATCATTTATAATAAGCCGACCTGACAGACGTTGTTCTGTACATAATAAATAAAATACTGTGTTTTATAAATTTTTAATAACATTAATAACTATAATAACATTATATAATAACAAATAAATTAAATATTTCATAACATCAAGAATTATTTCGTAAAATATGCTTCTATTGTTATATTTCACAGCGGAACTGTCAAACCATGCGTCAATAAATTCTCTCATAGAAAATATGCTCATACAAAAAAAATATTAGAAATAAAAATTATTATCTGACCTCTCAAGTTGGACTAAGCTGCACTCCATGCAGTCATCACAAGCAAAATCCGTTCATTAGTTAAGGAGTTCTCTGAAAAAAAAACACCTGATGTTTAGTTCTAGAGAACTCCTAAACTGGATTTGTACAATATGATATTAAAATTTAATATATTTTATTTACACTATGGATATCTAAAAGTGTGACTAAAACATTTATGCAAAAAATGTTTTGATCAAGAACTTTATCGGAACTAGATAGATAAATATTTGAAAGCCAGTAACAAAACGAATCTTGTGCTAAGAAACTTTCCAAAACTTTCTTACCGGAGTAACCACTTTAAACAGTGTCTTTGTTACATTTCCAAACAAATAGCCTTTGTAACGCCTACTTGTAAATAAGCCAAATAGTCTTACAAACGCCTTCGTTGGTAACAATATAAATAAGCCGATTATTTGTGTTGTGAAATGTAAACTTCTTGTTTTGTTATCAATTAATTATGTTTACTCATGATCCTTTAAGTTTGAATAATAATTATCGAAGAATTATATCGATATTTGTCTGAATCAATTGTTGTAAGTATACCACCTACTATTGTGTAATACCTAGTTACTTTGAACCGAAACTATGTCGGTGTAAACTTAACACCAGGTGACCCGTACGCTCGTTTGTCCTCCTATTCCATAAAAAAAAATTAAATGGGTATTGAGATTTCAAAAATAATTTTATTCAAATATCCGTATTAATGCTAGGTTACAATTTTAATTACGCGACATAGTTTCGGTTCAAACTAACTAGGTATTACGCAATAGTAGGTGGTATACTTACAACAATTGATTCAGATAACTATCGTTAAAGTTCTTAGATAATTATTATTGAAACTCAAAGGGTCATGATTGGTGAGTACCAATCATGACCCTTTTTATATTTTTTATACGAGTGTATAAAAAATATAAAGTTAATTTATTACGGGGACATTCAATTCTTTTCATAACTGTTAATGAGCAGGAAAATTTTGTAATTAATAGCCGTGAGGAGTTTTCTTAAGTATTCCCTTATTCCGTTCGTTTTTTCGAAAATGTTTTTACAGCCTCAATTTTAATGGTAGAAATGAATTACATAACTGAAAATATACTAATTTCGGTTCGAATTCATTATAGGTATTCCAAACAAAGATTTCGTCAGCCTTTTATTTAATTTCGATTCAAGTTTTAAGTTTTTTTTTTATCGACGTTCACGAAATTAATTATTAGATTGTAATAGAATATTTATGAGGATATTGATATGGTTATATTTCAATTTTATCTTGATATGTTAAGTATGTCCATATGCACAATAACGAAGTTTCTAGAAACTGTGATGATCATAATGTTAACACTAGGAGCTAATATACACTTTTTATGCCTACTACTGTTGGACGATGTATACCTTTAAGACGATGCTTTTACAACATGATCCCAGAAAAATTACAAATCAAATGTGTAATGAAATTCAATAGAATTGATTTAAAAAAATCGTTTATGTGGTAAAGCTTAATGGCTATTCAATTAAAAGTATAAAATAATATTGTAAGACATTTAAAAAAGTGAAGAAGCCCACTGAGTTTCTTGCTCCCGTTTTCTCAGGACTTAGGCATAATATCGTTTCGGTTTTTGACGTTCAGTAAGTGATTTAAAATTATTTTATTATGAATAAAAATATTTGAATTCGATGCTAACACTAATAACTTTTAGAATTATAAAAGTACCTAATACTTTAGAGAAACCCATTTATTCAATTAAATTAATAGAACTATTTGCGTTAAAAATCAAATAATTCACTAGGAATACTAAATTTAAATGTAGATTAAAGCAGTGTGTAAATTTGCGATTCTATTCGTGAAATTGTTGGGAACAAACACTCCGTTAGTTGAAGCATGAAAGGGTTTTCTGAACACTCTACCCGACTGCCGCAAGTTGGAATATTTTCCAAGGATTCAAGATAATAAGTTTCCAGCCGAAATATAACAGAAACGTAAAGTTCTTTTGAATTGTCGTATTAGTGGACATGTAACAAAGTGGAATTGAAATTAAATGGTTTAAGACGTTTTAATTTAAGATTCATTATGTTTGAAAATTTTAGTTCATTCCATTATGTTTATAAATAAATAAATTATATGGCAAAGCAACGTTTGCCGGGTCAGCTAGTTAATACTTTTTAACAGCTCGAGTAGTAGGTACTCGTATGTAATCATTTAATGATGTCCTAATGTGCTATCGATTTTATCACTTTATTTGTTAATATCCGGACGACCGAGCCTTGCTCGGATTTTTAAGAATGTACAAAACTTGAACAAAAAAAAAACAAATAGGACTTCTGGATTCGAACCGGGGTCTTCTGCTTTCCGGATCACCCAATGTCCCATCTGAGCTATAATAGTCTTGTATATAGTGGCGAAATTTACCTTTGTATTCTAATGTTATTGTAGCTGTTTCTTATTCAAACATGGATAAAACCATTTTTTTTTAATTGTAACCTAGCTAGATCGATTTATCACCCCCGAAATCCCCTGCATACAAAATTTTATGAAAATCGTTGGAGCCGTTTCCGAGATTCAGATTATATATATATATACAAGAATTGCTCGTTTAAAGATATAAGATTAAAATCGATTTAATTTTTGAAATAGTGTTGATCGGCATATAATATATATATATATATATATATATTTAACTTCAACACAACATTTTGTATGGATTTATAAACATATATACAAACACATAAGCATTGCCTACGTTTTATGTATTAAAATATTAATCCACTCGTACACGTACTTGAGTGAAATTTATTACAGAATTTTCTTATTTATCATAAAAAAAAATAGGATACCATCCCAACCATCTGGATGTGTGGCGGTCCTCCACACTACAGATTTCATGGAATTTTCTTCCACGTACTACAAAGCTGTTTCCCGGACGATACGACATATGTACATTTAAAAAAAAGCGCGTACACCTTCCTTAAGGCCGGCAGCGCTCCTGTGATTCCTCCGGTGTTGGAAGAGAATGTGGGCGTCGGCGATCACTTAACACCATGTGTAATCACCACCCGTACGCTATTTACTCCTTCTATTTCATAAAAAAAAGTATTTAATTTGAATTGTATTATATTTCATCGCCATCAAGTTATTGTTTATGTGAAACACAATTCCCAAGAGTAATTAAGAAAACAAAAAAAAACGGTATATCGAGATACTCGTACTAACGAGATAGTCAGTTGCTTGTAATATTCTAAAAATGCAATCTAGAACAGCAGCTGCGGATAATAGGTCGTGGGCGGAGAGATCAAGCTGTAACTACGCTTTTAATTGAGCTATTGAATCCCGAATGAAACAGATTTTGAAAAATTCAACTAGCTTGCCTTAGATTAAGGATTGGTCTCGGCTGCTCTCCAACTAGATACCGTACTAGCAGAAAACAATAGCTTTTTTATTATTGAAACTTTATATTGTAGTGTGAATGGGCTATTTGACACTCAATGGCATCTTTCAAACTTTATAACTTATATACGCTTTCTTATTTCTTGTTATATTATTTTTACAAAGTTTTACTACGCAACCCGACAATTTAGTATCAATTATAACAAAGTTTAAGAGTGTTAACATGTGGAACGTCAACGACACACATTGTTCGAGACTGACTCGATTACGCCAACTTCGGCGTAGTATTAGTTGCCGCACTTTGAGACTACCCTTGCGGTATTTAGTTGGAATGCATCGGAGACCAATCCATAATCTTAGTAGTTTGCATTGTTGAACAATGAGATATAGAAGTTTTACTCTTTGGTACTCATTGACATTCTTATAATACTACCAGATACTTCTTATATTAACATGCTTCTTGGGCGTTACGGAAAGTAACTATTGTAGGTATTACGTAAGAAATACGTCCTTCTTCTACTATCATTTTGCCGTAATGTATTAGTTTGAAAGTTAAGGGCAAATACTTCTATGTATATTAAGAGCCCGCTGAGTTTCTTGCGCCCGTTCTTCTCAGGTCTGAGGCAGCCTATTTGAATTTGAATTTGAAAACTACTAGACAAGAATTTTGGAATACAAATTGTGTTGCAATTTTGGATCGCGAATGCGGGCAAAGTGGGGAGCAGGTATGGTGAATATACCATGGAAACGCAGATATATTAATGATGATAATGTCTTATTGGTCACTTTAAACAAAATCGGAGTTAGTTTATTGATAACACCGTTCACGGCTTACAAAACAGTGCAATGGTTTTCTCGCTTGGACTAGAGTCGCGGCGTCGGAACCGAATCTCAGTGAACAATTATTTAAGGCCACAGCTTGTCTAGTAGTATACATAGAAGTCATTGAATAAAGGTGTATAATCACTCTTATTTAAAATTAATTACAACGAGTTTAACACACTATATCACATATTATACGACCATCTAGGCTGATGAAAATTGGAAACGGGAAATATGCGCAATGCGATTAAATTAGTAAATATTTCAAATTTTATTTATGTAAATGGTTTGTTATAAATGCTTCACTTATTTCCTCGTATGTTAGAATTAACAAAATCAACTAATTGTTAAACCATGAAGACATTGTCTTAACACAATACTTATAAAATGAAAACATTGTATCTCTTAAACACTTTTTTTTCATACATAGTGGTCTATAATTGAATAAAAATAAAAGTGTATCAATTTATGAAATATTTGCAAGAAATCTATCGACAATACCTCCACTTATCCGATCCAAAATTAACGTTAACTTCAGGCTTGCCATAAACACAGTTTCCAAAAAGAAAAAGTTTTCACATTTAACTAAAGATTAAAAAGAAGAATTGACACAAAGATAGGTCTGAAATATATTGACATCACCGGTAACTATCTGAAATATGTTATATAATGTTATATAATGTTATATAATGTTAATGTTATATACAACACCATTAAATTATTTATCAATAAAACGATACCCACCATGTAACCACAATACAAATGAATCCAGTTGAAACTGGATTACTTATGCAATACATTATTGCAAAGCTGGAAATCTAACAATCAATCTAAAAGCTGAACTTTGCGAAATCGATATTAGTAAACGTTGATAAATCGGACAGCAATTACAATTGGTTAGAGGAACGGATATAAAATGAAGTGTGATTTGCATTTCGATAAGTCGGATTATGGATGAGTTTTACTGAGCCGTATGTGTTAAAAATTTTGAATATAGCCTTATAATAGATATCATTATAATATAATACAGATTAGGATAAAGAACCTATCCAGAATAATCTGGAAAATGCAATATAAAATATTTTTTATTCAAAAATATATTTGTCAATATGCGTTAGGTACTATATAAAATCATAAATCAAATATTTTTTATACGTATTAGAATATAATATATTCATATACTAATACGTAATTATTAATTAATTATTTTAAAATATTAAATTATATTTATAACCAAGCGATGAAAATGATAATAATATGTTGAAACAAAAGTAAACCATAATCGTACCGTACAAGCTACATCTACATTATATATATTAAATAATCATTGATAAAAAATAATTAGTGTTTAATTATATTTTACGCTTGAATAAATATCCTTTACCAGGGGGACAGGTAGCTGTGGAGAAACAAACAAAGTAGCCAATCAGAAAACCACATTCTAGCCAGGGTTTCATAATGTGTCGCCATTAAGTGGATACATCTTCATTAGTACTGTTTATTATGATACCAGAGATTGCTTTTAACTGGAACTGTGCTTACTTTTACATATTTATATATTATTATTAAATTTATTATAATCTAAAAAAATGTATGTACTCTTACCCCCTAATTCATAATAGTCTGCTAACTTAAAGCATTGCTAATTCTCACTCTCTCTTTTTCTATTGACCTACGTCAGAATGAAAAATAACACTCTATAGCAGCTGTTTTAAGTTAGCGGACAATTATGAATAAGGGGGTTAATCTTTACGTGCGATTAAAGTAAATCTTCTTTGACATTTACAACAATTTTTACTGAAACGATCTAACTTAAAATAAATATCATATTTAATTATATGTACTATGATTCAAATATTTTACAAATTCAAATTATACGTCAAAAAGTCAAAAATATACCACCCATACGAAATAGTCTGCCTCAGACCTGAGAAAATCGGGAGTATCAAACGGGGCTGGCCTTATTTTTCTTTAGTTTAGTTACACAATATGTAGTCTCGTACAATAAAATTTATGATTAAATAGCCTGAGGACATTCGTTCTATTCCCATTCTATGCAAAAGCACAGTAACACACAATAAAAATTAAGAAAATAATTTAAGTTAAAATAATGATATAATGTGTATTGATATTATTATTAATTAAAATACGAAACGTAACTCTCTCTCTTTCTATCTTCACTTACTTATATATCCCTCTCAACTTCCGTTCGCCTCGCCCGATCACACTTTTCGTAACGATCTCGTCACGCTTTCAACAACTTATTCCCCAAGTTAAGCGTGCGTCAAGAGTTTAATTTCAATAATAATAATGTTCGTTCGCAGAAGCTATGGGATTAGTTCCTGTGCATAATACACAGTAAACTTAAGTGCTTGTGGCGGCGACATGAGGCGGTTCGTTTCCTTACCTAAAATGTGGTGAAGGAAGGCGATGGCTGGCTCATGCGTCATGCTCGTGAATGGGCGCTAAAACTGGTGGCACGATGATCCTGTTACTTTTGCTCAATTTTATTTTAATTAAAAATATTTGCGAAGCATCTACTGTTGTCATTTACACTTGTTTTTACGTATTCATTCAGAATAATTTTTTATGACTTATGTAAAGCTATGAGTATTTGACATAGGAGCATATTTTTTATTGAGTCGGTTTACGTATATTGTAACTGAAATAATTTGTAAGATAAAGTTGTGTAAATGTTAACTTAAAAGAGTGGCAATGAGTTTCTTGCCACTTCTTCTCATTAAAGCTCAACCCTTCCGAAGTAGCGGTACATATAAAAAGAAAATAAAACTTTTGATATTCATAAGAGTAATTTCCTTGACCTACATAAATAAAGTGGTTTTGATTTGATTTGACTACTCGCGCGTACACTTGTAGTACCACATACTTGTACGAATCTGGGTTAAAATGCAACTATTACTAGGCTCTTTAGGTCATATAACTCACTGGCCAAATCTCAGGATAATGATTTATGCCCGCCGTTTGCTCAATATGAAAAGAAATTACAAAATTTACACAAGTGATTTATGTACTTTGTTTTCACATTTATTTTTATAATTCTATCTAATATATCAATCAAGATTATAGTTTTCCAAATGATTTGAGTTTTCTATAGAGTTAATTCTGCTAATATTTGTCTTTAAACAATTCGACACCTGTTTCACCTCTACACGAGGCATCCTCAGGACGTGTTGTTTCGCCAAAATCTGGCACGAGACTGAATCAAATGAGCCGGAAGCCGCTCTTTTATACCCTCGTCCCATGAAATGACGCGCTGTGATTGGTCGGCTGTTGTGACGTATTACCCCCAGAAGAGATACGTGACAATGTTGAAGGGACCAAATTTTTTTGTTCATTCAACAATGTAAACATTCAAGCGAGATCCTTTTTCACATGTATGTTAAATATTAAAATTATTATTGTTTCCGAGTGAGTGACCGGTGTCAATTAAATGTTTCGCGAAGTGTGATTGTCCGGGATGGTTATTATAGCAATGGGATCACCATTAAGTCCTATTATGGCTGATAACTTTATAGATAATTTTGAGTGTAATTACGTGGTGAGAGACCCACATATCTGTTTTATTACCGATACGTTGACGACGTAATAATTTGTTGGACAGGCACCGAACGTCAAATCGATCTTTACTGCAATAAAATTAATAGTAACGCCTACTTCAATAAATTTTCTTAAGATTATAGTTTTTAAATTGTATTTTTTTTTTATTATTATTTTAATAAAACGTAGTTAAAATTATGAATTCACTTGTAATTGAATTAACTTCTATTCATATTATTACTATAATATATAATAGTGCATTTATAGGGTGTAAATTGTTAGTTGCCCTGATAAAAAAAAGTTCTTTTGAGTTGTCTTATCACCCTTTATGTTTGTGCAAAGTTCCAATGGAATTAGGCTAAATGTTCTTGAGCTATGTCGCTCACAAACATTCTCTTTTATATCTTAATATATATATTTCTTTTGTGCGTCTGTTGTAACTGAACTCCTCCTAAACGGCTAGACCGATTTCAATGAAACTTTCTGTGTGCCTTCAGGTGGATTTGAGAATGGTTAAGATTCTCTATTCCGTCCATATAATTGTTCTACTGATGTGTATGTTAGTGAACTCCTACTAACGGCTTGACCGATTTTTCAAATTAAAGACGTGTGTACACGACAACATCTGTTGGGTCCACTAGTATTATATAGATTTCAACAAGATAATAAATTTCTTATATTGGAACTGCGCAAAATAGCGTTCTTTTTCGTGTTTACCACAATGTGAGTATTTATGGAATGACAACAATTTGTATTTTCTAATCTAATCCTCTCGAAAAAAGTTAAGGAGGCAATATTAAAACCCGAATTTTTTTATATTTACATCACCATAATCCTGCAAATGTATCGGATTGAATTTTCAGAATCGTACAGATTTATTGGGACACACAAAACGGCTTTTGAATAGAATGAATCTTTTCATACATTCCAACAATATTTCTTTATACGTGATAGAGGTGAGACACCGTGTGACATTTTGTATTTATTGGATACTTCGGAAATAAGGATTATTTATTTATTCTTATTTTATACGAGTGACTCAAGAAATCGCCTGCTTATATTTTATAATCCCAGTAATCTGCCCATTTTGTTTAGTATTTCTAGCGGAACCCTCTCGTAATAATTATTTCGTAAAATATTAGTCTCATAGCCAGTAAAAAGCCTGTTAAAATTATCCCTTCGGCCAAAATAACCCTCAACAAATAGATTTACAAACGATATAATGATATTTATTCAACACTTTGGTATTTACATACACTTGTACTTATTAAAAGTTGTAAACAATTTTCAAACCTCAAATAAATTACTTGGTAAATTATTGTGAACGTAATCATTTTTAAATAGTATGTATTCAGTATTTATAGTCATTTTTAAATAGTAGTTAGCTCTTTGTGTTTCGCTTACCAACCAAACGGTATTGTCATTCGGGTAATGATTTACAGTGTAATAAGCCCTTTTAATTAAAATGTTCTTGATTAGCGACTCAAATCAATCAAAGGGCAATTCTTGCAGGCAAATTGGTATTTTATTATAAATGCGGACACCCATTCCCACAAATGAAGAATGTACTTTTTGCAGTCGTTTCTAATCAGTACGCAATATAATATGTTGCTGTAAAAAAAAAACAAATTGAGATCTACTTCATTAGGTACCGAACAAAAAGAACACAGGAAACATCAGCAAAGAATATTTATTTTAATTTCTTGCATTAAATCCCTTTTTTCTTGCAAAATTCCCATTCATACTAAAAGTACTCTAATAAATGAAAAGTGCCCGTTTTTCGCAAAAGAGTTTATTACTGCTAATATTCATACTATACTTCCTCGTCGTTTTAGTTTTTACTTCATACAATTATATTAAGTATTGTAAATATTTTTATTTATTTGTAACAATGAGGTTCTATACATATAGACAATGCACCTCATACAAAATCAAAGCCGAAATATGGCACATGCCACAATTGACACCATAATAAGCTTCGACTGCTATGTCTATTTCTGCGTTTATTACTACAGTTTCTTAAAATGTTATTGGTCAATAGGCAGCAATGTAAACACTATTTCAGTTTGAGCTGCGCATTTTGAAATTAGAACCTGATTTGGACAGTGACATCAGTGGATTAGCAGTTAGGTATTCTTTTTAAGCCCAGGCGAAGGTTTTTTACGTTTTTAATCAAAAATCACACTCATATTATAAAGGGGAAATTTTGTATGTTTATTTTTTGACTTGTGTTTATATTTGTTACTTCTTTACGTTCTTAAGGGATTGATTTAATAAGTTAAGGTAACCTTTAATGAGAGAAACTAATAAGTACTCAAATATAATATTTTTATTTACATAAAATAATTAATAAAACTGGTTATGTTAAGTTCCTTGAATTAAATAGAATTTGTGTTTTCGACTTAGGTACCTTTTCCAGGGTTTTGGTATATGTAGTGTAAGCGGACATCAACATATATTTGTTTGACAGCTTTTGTCAAATTTTAAATGTGGTTAAATCCAAAAAACTTAAATCCTTTAGTGGTGAAATATAAATATGCTTATTTGGTTTGTAAATTTCTTCACATCTCTCTCCTGCTGCCAACTCGCGCCAATTCTCTTTCATTGTCTTGTGTACGGAAAAGTTCTGAGGTAACAAACATAAACAAAACATTATGACGAATTAAGAACCTCTTCCTTTTTTGAAGTCGGTTAAAAAGAGCGACTCTAGTGTTTTCATTTCTGACTGTGTCCTTTCATCCAGCCCATTCTGACAAGAGGGTCTTGTCCGGGGGCTTGTCATTAATATTGTACCATATTTAATGAAAATATATTTGTTTTATGAAATTTCTTCCGCTTTTTGCAAATCAATCTTATATAAATAAAATAACCTTACCTATGTTAAGTCAACCATCTTGTTTTTTGAGTCGTTAATCTATTATTCAAGCACTTTTGTAGCACACTTAGGCTAGTTTATTGACACACAGCTGACACACGACTAAGGAGAAAAGTGTGCCTACATCGTCTTTAAGCACACTTTTGCCGTTCCGTTATCAGACTGCAAATGATATGTCCATATGTATAGAACGTCATTGATTTGTAAGCATTGTTTTGTTTAAATAAATAAAGAATACTTTGTAATCATCATTTCTTTTATTATTGATAAAAATTTAAATCGATCGACTATCGCGAATAGATTCTTCAATAGAATTGTGGAATTATTGAAATTTATGTTTAAACATGTTTTTACATTAAAATTGTTACACTTTTGTGTGATCCCAACCTTTCTTTTAGTACTACAAAGAGGATTTGAAGAAGGAAGAAGTATCTTTAGCACATCGGTTATATTTTTTTTAATTGAGTAAAAATAATGAGAGAAGGAACATAAGATGTTAAATAGTGCTTGCAAAATATAAGTGCTACTCGTCCAAGGCAGAAAATGGCTCCCCTCTGGTACCCACATAGCTGCAGGATGCTCAGTTAAGAAACCTCTCACTGGTTGATGTTTTTTTTTAATGAAACTAAGGGACGAGACGAGCAGGACGTTCAGTTGATGGTAATTGATGAGCCCTGCCCATTACAATCCAGTTCCGGCCGCTCAGGATTCTTGAAAAACCCAAAAAATTCTGTGCGGCACTACAACAGCTGCGCTCGTCACCTTGAGACATAAGATGTTAAGTCTCATTAGCCCAGTAATTTCACTAGCTATGGTGCCCTTCAGACCGAAACACAGTAATGCTTACACATTACTGCTTCACGGCAGAAATAGGCTCTGTTGTGGTACCCATAATCTAGCCGGCATCCTGTACAAAGAAGCCTCCCTGTTTAATGTTTCTTTTATTTAAACTGTAACTAAACTTGTTAATTTTCTTAACCGACGAATATTTGATTCAGATTGTAGTGAGAAGTTCTTAATGATGCCGTTGCTACAAGTTTCACTATGCTCACTAATTTGTGGCTTTTTAATTGAAAGCCGCGCTTATTCGAAACGAAAGACTTTAACTTAATTCGCTGTAGTACGTAGTTTGAGATAAATTTTTTTTTTGCAATATTGCAATGTTTGTGGTCTTCAAAAATGTAACTCATTATGAAATATTTTATTTAATTTATTTTAACACACCTTATTAATTATTTTTACATATCACTCAATTTAAAAAACACACCGACCAGACCGTCATCCGTTCCATCTTGTTGGGGGCCTACTAACACTGCGCCTTCCGGTACGTGGTGATGACAATACATTAATTTAAATAGTCTGTCTTTTTACATAGATTCTTGTTATATTGATATTTATGTTTGTTGGTATGTAACGGAATCATTGTACCAAATATCGAAGACATGCACTAACAAAATTTTTTTTTTTATTTCAGTTTTCTACCATTTACGTGCCAAGAACGTGCGATCGTCCGCCACTTTGAATAAGCGGCCAGTACCCGTATTGCGCGCGGCGTTTAGCCACAACAGACGTATAAGTTGCGTACCGGTATTATTTAAAAAAAATGCCAAAGTAATACTTGTTCACAATTACTTTGTAATAAAAAATATGTTATGCTCGTTTGATATTGATATTTTTTTTTATAAATAGCTTTAATTTCTCTCTAAGTCACATGCAAAAAATCACTATTTTATGCTGTGACTTCATTTAAAATGAAATATATTGCAGATAAATAATTTATTCTAAGTTGCATTATATAACTCCCCTTATACCGAGATAGGCTGTGACTAAGGTAATTGTCACAATATAACATATTAAAATAGCTTTTTTTGACTCTATTTTTAACCTAACAAACAATTATGTCAGACGTGTTGAACGTCACCATCCAATAGATGCTTTATTAGACCAGCCCAGGCGTTCGAGATACTTAACCCAAAAATCTTTTTTTTCTACAAATTTGAGATTTTAATTATGATTACAAAAGAAAACTGCTTTTTCTTCCTCTTCGTCCTCCTCGTCATCAACTGTTTTAGGCTTTCTTCTGCTGCATAATTATAACATGTTTTTATTCGCATCTCGTCGCAATTTCATTCCTATTGAATGTCTAGATAAGCACTGTAAACTAATTCTAAATTGTATTTGTAAATTTTGTTTTCTTAGTGGATCTTTCTCCAACGGCTTCAGATTTTCTCGCTAAAACAGATAAGAAGTATAAGTAGTAAGATTACTAAGGCCCTATGCTGGGGCAGTGAGCTCTTTGCTCAAAATAGATGAGCTCCTGGAAAAATGTTTTATAGTTTTTGGACATACTTGGAGTAAGTGATCTTACTTCTGTTAAAGATTTTCTGAGAGCATGTCATCATTTTCAGCTATACTGATAGTTATATTAGTAGTAAGGTTTCCTTTAAAAGGACAGTAGTTTCTAGAACACTTTATGTGAGCCCAACTAATTACCACAAGCTTTTCTAATAGCTTTATTTAAAGGGAAATGTTCCCAGTTCCTTTTCAGTGTAAAATAATTTTTCAGCTCTCTTTGAATTTGTTCTTTTGATAGTCGAACATGATATTTACAATGCTCAAAGAAAGATTGAAAATCATCATTTTGCATCCATACAGATTAAACTTGTGTATAATTTGTCAATAATATTTAGGAATGCTAAATTTCTTGTCTCTCCTATAATTCAATGCTACACATCAACAAATAGTCGCTAAATATATTTACTTCCCCTTCTATAAGAATCGTACGCTTGATATGCATATTCATCGTAAACGATACAATTCTTACACACATTTAAACACACTCAAATAACTACTCTGTTGAATTATAATGTGAATTATGATTCATTCCTTGCCGACAAGCATACATTACAAATGTACAATAGTCTACAATAATCAATCAGCAAACTTAATTATTGCAAACACCTCGAAAACTTCATTTGCATGTGTAAGGTCTCCAATATCCATTGTCTCCAATATAACCATACAGGTTATATTATATTATACCCATAAACCTGAACTGTTTTTACCATCAAATTGTACTACTATTACAATGTCTAAAGTTATTTACTTCAAAATTAAGTGTTTTTAAAAGAGTTGCTTGAACTTTCAAAGTACTAGTTGAAGTCTAAGTGGGTATTGCTTTTATATAACAGTTGTTCTAAGTTGCTAATGTTCACAATATTAAACAAAATCCTCTTCGGATATTGTATCGACCATCTAGGGAATTCAATACTGCTTGTAGCCCTCCATCCACCTGGCTGTTTTTATTGAATAGTCATCTAATTTCTAGCAATATTTAGTATTAATTGTATTTATGTTAGTTGATTGTTAACATAATATTATCATCATCATATAAGCCCGAAGTCATACACTGCTGGACAAAGGCCTCCCCCAAAGATCTCCACGAAGATCGGTCCTGCGCTGCCCCCATCTAACGTATTCCGGCGATTTTGACCGGAATATCATCAGTCCATCTTGTGGGGCGCCTACCAACACTGCGTCTTCTGGTCTTAGCATAATATTATAATCTAATTAAAATATTTTACGGATTCAAAACTTTTAAATAGACACTGTATTTTTGAAGTTATACTTCTTTAGGCGCGTTATGAAGAAATGATGAGAGAGAAATTTTAAGATGCGTGCGCATCACTGTAACACAAAAGTAACACGTTGAAGTTGGTTCCTAAAATTTTCTGACGTTTGCGTCATTCGTTTTTTTTTTTTGGTTTCTTCGTCCATTATTAGGACAGGCAAAGGTTTGAAGCCCGCAGAGCCATATTCATTACTTAATAATTAATTGTCAAAGCTATCTTTGCAAGATTTTTACACAATTTTTCTTTATAAAAACGTAGAATAGCACGAGGAATAAATTATCTTAATCATTTTTGCTTCGTTAGGCCAAAGAAGTATAACTTCTTGAGTGCATACACACACATTTTTTTAAAAGCATTGTTGTTTCTCTATTTCATATCTAAATAATGCTCGTCAAACATTATATCCACCTCATCAATATGCAAATCCGCCTTCATCTATATTCTACAGTCGAGCTACTTGCAATTACAGCTCGACGTTGGTGGCTAATATCGATTTCGCGAGCAGCAGCTTTTAGATTGATTATACGATAAACGCACAGCTCCACGAGTTTCAACCAATACGTATTAGTCCATTTACTCTGTCCTAAATATATCCACGCGAGTATCACACATTTAAATAAAGTATTTTTCCACTCCTCTACTTTCATCTGTCATTTATTTATTACGGGCCATGCAGGTTTCTCTCGGGAAGTCGTTGACCAGTGCCGGAAAAAACTTGTGTCTTCTATCGAGTCCTATCTCGAGAAGGTCGCAAAATGGGGAAAATTCAACCTTGTCCAATTTAACCCCCTGAAGACTCAAGTTTGCGCCTTTACCACTAGAAAGACCCCTTTTGTAGTATCACCACTCTTCAACAACACCTCACTTAAAGCCTGGCCTAGTATCGGAATACTGGCTCGCGAAGTCTTAAGTGATTGCCAATTCCGCGGTCATCTGGAGGGCGAAGCCAAATTGGCTTCGAAGAAGCTGGGCGTAATAAATAGAGCACGGCAATACTGTAAGCCGGCTCACATCCTAGCGCTCCACAAAGCGCAGTTTCGGCTTCACATAGAGTATTTCTGTCATCTCTGGTCTCCTGCGCCCCAGTATCAGCTCGATCCATTTAACCGCGTGCAACGCAGAGCAGCTTGAATTTTCGGGGACACAGTGCTCTGTGAACGGCTGGATCACTTGGTGTTGCATAGAGACGTCGCTTCATTGTGTGCCTTCGACTGCACTTATAACGGGGAGTGTTCCGAAGGGCTGTTTCACCTGATTCCTGCCGCCGAATTCCAGATCTGCACGACATGCCAAATTAGGATATCATCCCCACCATCTGGATGTGTGGTCATCCACAGTGCTGTTTACAAGAAACATTCCTTCACGTACTACAAAGCTGACAACTAAATCTACGTTAAGTATGGCAGGTTCATAGAAATATTACGTAATAGATATGTAGTACATACTTTATTACATACATAATATTTGCATGTTTAAATCATTAGACTAAACATGTTAATGTCAACTTAAAACAAACTTGTTAATATACTTTGCCAAGATGCTGTTACGTATTTTTTGTCATTTTCCCGCGTTGGCTGGAAGGGTTTACCTTTGCCATTTCTTGAAGAAAAATGAAACTGCTCACCAGAGATAAGTATGTAATACATTTCCCGCCCATTTAAGCGGCAACTCGAAAACTTATGCTTTATTTAAAATTGCCAAGTCCTAGAAAAAATATTGTATGCATATAACTGACCGAAAAACGCTCGTGGCGTCATTCACTGCAATGGCAGCCGCCGCGCCGGCGTACAACCCACACCACTCTCTTTTTTTACCTTTATTATAAAACTGTTGCATAAAATACTACAAGACGCAACAATTATTTAGTAAAATTAATATAATTAATACATTTTAACCAAAAGCTAAGTACCATATTAGTGTGATCGTAAGCGTCTGAGATTTGAGTACTTTATTGTTGGAGGAGAAAACGTGTCGAGACGAGCAAGACATTCCGATGGAGAGTGATACACATGTCAATCACAATGCCGTGTCGCTTAGGATTCTTGGTAAACCACAAAATTCTGAGCGGCGAGTTTATGCTCATTACCTTGACATATAAGCTGTTAATCCTCAGTTGTTTCAGCCCAGTCGTTTGACTAGCTACGGCGCCTTTCAAACTACTTGCACACCGCTCAAGGAAGAAATTTATTATTTAATTATTTCAACCAGAATTCACTTCTTAAAATGATAAATCAACAAGTCAAGAAAAAAAATATATATCTAAGATTAAACAACGATATTCACACATAAATGAACTATAAATAACAACATCGCTGCCATAGTCCTACGGTTCTATTTAATAACTTAGAATTGAGATCGGTATGTGTAACTTAGTTCATAAATGTTGTCTTGAAACTATGATTAAATGGAACAATAGTTGATAAACTACGATTAAATTGACCCCGTACTTAAACTCTATAAAGCTATCTGTTGTTGAAGTTAAATATTAGTTAATGAAGATTTCCGCTCTTTTTATTTCATAAATATTTAAACATTTTTCAAATATTACGGGCTAAAAGGACAAATCAAATAAAATCAATATCACTTAATTCATGTAGTTCAAATACGACTTATGAATAACAAAAGTTATATTTTTCTTAATACATTTACCACCACTTCGGAATAGATTGAGCTGTAACGAGAAGAAGTGACATTGCAACTCTTTTAAATCAACATTTACAGCTTTATCGTTTTACAATTCATTTCAATTACAATATATGTAAAGTGATGCAACAAAAATACTCAAACATCAAATACTCAATGCCTTACACGAGTAAGTAAAAAGAATAGATGTATTTTAATAAAATATAAAAACTCAAAACTTATTGACTACAGTAGATGCATCAATCCACACACACCGTAAATGAATAAAGGCATTATATGAGCATTTTATTAGCGATAAAAATGAATATAATATATAAAATTATAAACTTCATTAAAAACATGAACATAAGTACTCTCAAACACTGCGACCCATAAGAGTCATAAATAAGATAGATCCATAGGGTTAGATTGATTGTATCTTTAAACAATCCATACAATGTTTCTGCATCATGTTTCTCAGGCCTACCGCTGCTATAAAGTGAATAATCTTCTCAGGAGTAGGGACTTTTAGAAACCCCGTTGCGAGTAAATGTCCTTCTTTTAGAGTGGGGCACCGCATTCGCTCAGGATGTGCAAGATGTTTCGTCATTGTCTCGATAGAATCTACAAATGGAATCTACAATCATTGATTTCTCCTAATTATAGTACAGATGTATAATTGTTGAGCCTGCAATGGGAAGAGATGTGCTTAGTGCTTAAGTGATTTCTATTTGAAAAGTGTTATAAAAAAATCCTTTCAGCATTGATTTCGAGTGTTTTTGTCCCTAACTCCTTTACTTTTTAGTGTTACAAAGCACATAAATTTGATGGAACTAAATATAACACTAAGTGTTGTCAATTAATTGCCTTACCATTTAAATTACGTGGGTTTGCAGCAAAACTGTCTATTAGCCAATCCTTCAAAGTGGACTGCACATAATAATTTTGGACCAACAATAATTCGTACGAGAATATCAGGTACAACAGGTATTATTTCTTCTCCAATTATTATAATGACTTCGTTTATAATTTAGATGGCTCGCCTTTCACAGTTTTGAAAATCTTGATCATAATAATAACTCTCCTTTGTCTAAACATATCTGTATATTTTGTTGATTTTATATATATAGTAGCCTAACTGACCCAGCAAACTTTGTATTGCCGATATTAAAATCGCGATTCAAAAGTAACTGTTGATCGTAGATGGGTAAAAATTTGAATTTGTACGTATATTTTTTAATGAACACATAATCAAATTTAAAAAAAATGTAAAAAAAAATAAAAAAAAAATCGCTTGGACCACTCTTCACATTTAGGAGGATTAAAAATAGATGTTGTCCGATTCTCAGACCTACCCATTTCACTCAAAATTTCATGAGAATCGGTTAAGCCGTTTCGAAGGAGTTTAACTACAAACACCGCGACATGAAAATTTTATATATTACATGTAACAATTTGAAGACAATAAATATTTTTATTATTATACACTTTATTATAACTTAATCTTATTTCCTATATTTATATAAAACAACATTATGAATATAAATATAAAAAATAGAGACCCGCCGGCGTAGGTTCCCGACAATTCCGCACGATGCGTGCCGTTCCCAAAATAGCTACCTTCTGTTACTAACCCTGAATCCAGTTATTTAACGAGAGTCTCTTGAGATGATGGTCGAGGCTCTTTGTTATAAGTTAATTTACTGAAACGACTATCAACTATATTATTATTATTAAGTTTTAGTCAAAAAATAAAATTTTGTGTAACTCATCCAAAAAACCTTAGATGTGTCTTTAAATTGTAGTTCGTATCTAAAATGATCTGGATATTGTTTTTATTTTAATATATCCTGGTAGATTGGGCCATCTTGAAATTCTTATGTTAATATAAATTATGAAAAATTCAAAATATTTATGTTAAATATACTGCTCCGAAAAGCTTACATAATATGACAGTTCAACAGTCTCTCAAACTGCTGAAATCATGATAACAAATGTGAACTATTAGCAACTTTATATATTTAGACAAACTGACGGGTCATGCAATATTTAGAATAGCATGGATATTCCATTTCAGTATTGTTTTCATTACAAGAAACTATATTTGAAAACTTGTTTTAATATCTAACGTACACTCCGGGGCTTTTATGTTCATTATACAACTTTTTGCTAAATCTGTTTTTGTATGAAATAGGCTATTTAAGAATTTGGTTTTGTTCAGATTATAAGTGATGTACCTATTATGCTGTATATTTTATGAAATACAAATAAAAATAGACATGTTGGATAATGCTAAGTGTGGAGTTCTGAAGTGCTCATCACAATACTTGGCTTATTTTGTGAACAGGAATTACCGACTCTATTTTTTTTCTTTCCTTTAAGAAAACATAATAATCTAATTATTATAATGTTGCACCACTTGCATTACAATCTAGCCTTAAGTTAGACTAATAAGTATTTCTACTTTAACTTGAACTGCTAGATATATTAAAACTAAGAATGTGTCCATTAACACATTTCTTAATGTCTCTTTTAAGGGGAAGTCACTTTGTTCATGTGTCTTTTATAATATCACTTTTTGTCATTGTATTCAACTATTTCGCTAGCACTATACTAACTCAAAAGGTTTTGTTCGTTTTAGTCTTTTTACTATATCAGTGTTGTCAAGCAGCTGGATTGTCTCGATATTCACGTGATGATGAAGTCTATGTTGATAAGCTTCAGCGTATTTTTGGATAACTTTGTCAACGAAGTCAATGTTAAGGTCCAACTCTATATATCATTCATTTTTATCATCAGATCTATTGAGATTATTTTTTACAAAACTTTCATACTCGTAGTTGAGACAGTTTTCCTTTGTTTGTTGACTAATTAATTTTACAATTTCTGACGTAAACCATTTATTTAGATTTCAATGGGATTTATGGCTTAGCAAAAAATATTTGCCAAAACATTCCTGAATCAAAAAACAAGAAATAAACTTATTTTGAATGACCTTTCTAACGCAATACCGCATCATGGGGCAGACAGATTAAAAATATTCCGAATTTACGCGTAGAATAATTACCGTAAGATATTGTTATTTCTTGATCACCTTAAATATTTTTTGTGTGCTTCCAAGCTAGATTACAGCTTTATAATACTATTCTCCAAAAAAGACGCCGAGATGAGGAATATGTATTTTTATTATTCAAATAGAACTGACAAAATTATAAGGGTTCATTGCTTATTCAAGGAACCCTAAAAGTGCAAAAAATTACGCTTCAATTTTATGTCTTTGCTGAAGTAATACAAGTATATGTCCGGAAGAACAAAATTCTTAAAATTAATAAGAATAATTGAATTTTTATTTAACTTAATGAAATAAATTTTGAATAGACAGTAAATTATTTTTTTTTTAATTCTAGTTTACTTGTTAGGTAATTCCTCTACAATCTCATAAAACTCGTAATACTAACAAGATTAAAGTGAGCGGACGAAACATCCAAACGACATCCATTTGTAATGTCCTTTCTGAGGTAAAAGTCCCAAACCCCTGTGAGAAAGGATAATTGCGTTTGTTACAGTAAAACTGTCACGTTGAATCATAGTCTTATTTATTTATAAGTTTTATGTTTTTTTTTTTGCGTTCTTTATACGGCTTATAGTCGTTTCGCCTGTAGGTATGGTTGGTGGTAACAGAATTGTACTTTTAACTGGATTTTCAACCACTTCAACAGGTCGTTGAAAATCCACACATAACACATTTATACCAGTGGGTGGGAGAATCCAGGGAGATGCACAGGAAGCCGGCTTTTGCTACGGCCACAACGGCTCCTATTTCGGCCATGAAGCAGTAATGTGTAAACATTACTATTTCGGTCTGAAGGGCGCCGTAGCTAGTGAAATTACTGAGCAAATAAGACTTAACATCTTTTTGGGTTTTTCAAGAATCCTGAGCAGCACTGCATTGTAATGGGTAGGGCGTATCAATTACCATCAGCTGAACGTCCTGCTCGTCTCGTCCCTTATTTTCATAAAAAAATGGTAAGATATGAAATACCATGATTTTTTATAAATGAGAACTAATGTGTATGAGAATTAATGTAACGGGTACATCTGCCTGTGGTGCCAGGTCGACCTATAAATAAATCATTGTATTTGTTTGATGTGATTACTAATTATAACAGTGGTCACAATCATCATGTTCACAAAGTATCCTTACACAAACAATGAATTCAAGCTCTGAAGGTTGATGCATCTAGTATACGATAATTTATATTTATACAGTTTATTCTTTATTACTTTTTATGAAATATTTGATATTATTTATACACGATTCATATATTAAATGGAGCACCTTACAAACTAATTTGCTATGTATATTATAGCCATTGTAAAAATACTCTATTTGATTAAAAATATTGGCCGTTGAGTATTTTGTTTGTTCTTCTCAGGAGCTCAATTTTTTCTGGATATATGGTAGATACGGTAATATAAAAGTTTACTTGAGTTTGATTTTGACTTTGAGATGTTTTTTTTAATAATTTTAATTAGTAAGTTAATTAAAATGAAACACTATACCAAAGCGTTACAAACTGAAATGGTAACCAAGAAAATATTGAAAGATGTTATATAAATTATGCTTAGCCTTAGTTTTCTAACAAAAATTGTTAATTAATTTCTAACTGTTATTTATTAATTTAATAGCTGTATAGAGTTACTTGGCTCTCGCTCTGAAACAAAAAGTAATAAATATTCGTAATTAATCGCCTCGAGGCGGTTTGTTATGAGTTCCTCTTTTTGAAAAATGATTTACTATTCTTCCTTTACAACATCCTTCTGTAGAGATCATGTTTTAATAGTACCGTGATGTTTTATTTCATTTTATTCATATCCTTTCTACGTTGTTTGTACAAGCAAGTTACAAAATTTAAATACTATATATATGTATGGTTCAGTGGATATTTAGATAATCCGCTTAACTGGGAGTTATTAGATTTTTTATAATCGCTAATAAAATGCTCACAAAATACCTTCATTTATTTTAAGTGTATCTGGCTGATGTAACTACTGTACTCAATAACTCTTGTATTTACATATTAATTTACATTTATTTTTTGATTTACTTGTATACGGCTTTTAGTATTTTTGTTCGTAGTTGAAATGATTTGTAAAAAGAAGAATTTGTAAATATTGATTTAAGAGAGTGGCAATGAGTTTCTTGCCACTTTTATTTATTTAAGCTCTACCTTTTTCCGAACCTTTTTCCTGGTGGTAAAAAAAAAGAAAACTTTTGACATTCATAAGTGTCATTACCTTGACCTATATGAACAAAGTGATTTTGATTTGATTGGATTTAGTACTTACCCGAGAAATTGCTATGAGGAATGATTTTATTTTTAAAGGCGCATTTGGGAATATTTTGTAGTAAGTATGTTAGAAAAGAGCCAGTATTATATTATAACAGTTGGTCATTGATTATTCACAGTTTCATTTTATTTACATTTCAATGATATTTCACAATTTCTTATGGATATCAACTCGAGCTAAGCTGTGAAAAACCTAGTTCGTTATATAAATCTGTCTAAGCCATACTAAGAATTTTCAATTAAAAGAAACTCCTGGACACCTTTAAATAATGACGACTTCCCGCTTTAACCATACATTAAAGCCGTACGTAAATTTGCAATGCCATTCACGAAATCGTTGAGAGTATATACTCAGCAAGCTCCAATTTAGAAAAGGGTTTTCGGTTTGAATATATTTAAAAGAATCTTTCTTCAATATAGACACTGTCTGACTCACGTCTAGCTCTATCCTTATTCCTCATTCGCTTTTTATTTAACTATTTTAATTTTATTGTATTTACAATTTTATCTATTTATTTAACACCAACAAGACCAACACTAACATAAGTATAACAATATTATTACAATAAATAATAAATTCTAAGTGTTGGCTTAATTATAGGTTTTTTTTTATTGACACACTGTTACACAAATTATCTTGCCCCAAACTAGGCATAGCCTGTACTATGGGTACAAGGCAACGATATATTTAATACAATATACTTACATAAACATACATAAATACATATAAACATCCATGACTTGGAAACAAACATCCATATTCATCATATAAATGATTGCACCTACCGGGATTCGAACCCGGAACCTCTAGCTTAGTAGTCAGGGTCACTAACCATTGGGCTATATCGGTCGTCAAATTAAGTTAATAGTAGTGTTACACATATTTCAAAAACATAGACACAAACATATTGAATTAAAATGAATGCTAACATTATCGGAATATTTACAAATTGAATTTATCAATCAATCTTTATAATCTATTTGATACTCGTATAGTTATGATAAGTTTATAATCAAACCTTTTCTGTATATTATGACACAAAATATAAATAAAATCAAATATATTATGAGAAAACATATTTTTTAGTATAATTAGGCGCGCGTATTTGTTGAACAATAACAAAACACAGATTTCACCTTAATCCAATTAAAGGGGAATGTCTTGACCTCCTTATAGAAAACTCATCAACGATACTCATTTCTTATTAAGCCCCGGTAAAACCCCTTTGCAAATTGTTATTCCAAAGTATCCTTGTTTTGTTTCCAAACAAAAGACTTTTGTTTTACTGGATTACTCGGGAAGTTTGGGGGAGGACAATCAATACCACAATATCTCTTCGGCCTGAATAGCTTACTAGAGATCTAAACTTACCAATAAGGTTTATATTACAAGATATTTGTAAATCAAGGCCAATAAAACCTTGAAAATAATATCTCTAGTTTTATTTTTTATAAAAGAGAGGCAAACGTCCATGGACATTTGCAACAACAGCGTTGTCAGCATTTACGTTGGAAGTATGGTCTATACTTACAGATCCCTAAGTCGTATCGCTCCGGGAAAACTGATCTTTATAATATGCTATTAATTAATAAATCCCTCAAATACTACAATTAAAGCTTTAGGTAATTCAAATTTTACCCCAAACAAGACGCAAGTTGTGAAAAAAAAGTGCTTGTAATAGAAAGTAATTCAATATATAAAATTATTTTAAAATAGCACAACTAAAATATGGAAATATTTTAATGACATAAATTTCAACCAGCCAAAAGCCTTGAAACTTTTTGAGAAATTGAAGATAATATTGATTAAAAATGTTTCCTTTCTAGTAACAAAAAAGTTAAGTAAATTATAAATGAACTTAATATGTCCAAGACGAAAAATAAAAAGAATGAGATAAGGTAAGATAAATCGATATAGAAATAGATAATAGAAAGAGAAAGGAAAATATTAAACAGTGTTCAAAATGACATATTAAATAGCATTGTTTTAGTTTTAAAATAGAACGAGTTAGTGTAAACATTAACTCCTATATGTTAATAATATACGATTGCAGAAACAAATAAGATTTTATATTCATAAAGCTTGTTACGAATGCTACAAACACTTCATAAGAGAGTTTTCTCAAAGCAACAGTTCTGTGCACTCTCTAACGATCTTATGCATTCATTATGTTTCGGTATGAAATAATATTTAAGTTGGTATTTTACTTTCTTACAAAATTGCTACTTCATTATATTTTTCATACTATTTATATAGGGCTGTCACCTGGTGGTGAAAATACTCTACAGCACTTGGAACACTTGAGAAATCCAAAGAATCACATCAGTATTTTTAAAGGAAGTAAAGTTTGTGCAGTTACTATATCAAAAATCAGGTAAACGAACAACGTGATCCACTCACCGTAATGGGATACAGTTTTAGATGCAGATTATTTTGTGCTGATGCCTTAAAAATATTTACAAGAATGTCTGATGTTATGCCCTTCTCGTATCTAATGTTTTCTTATAAAGTTATTTATATGTATCTTACAATATTACTACCGAACTAATAATTGACAAGAGCAATAATTGATAAATAAATACACTGTTGCAACTCTATTTGAGTATTTTTTTTATGAAATAAGGGACGAGACGAGCAGGACGGTCAGGTGATAGTAATTGATACGCGCGGCCCATTACTATGCAGTGCCGCTCAGGAATCTTGAAAAACCCAAAATATCTGATCGCCACTACAATTGCTCGACACCTTAAGACATAAGCTGCTAAGTCTCATTTGCTCAGAAATTTCACTAGCTACGGCGCCCTTCAGACCGAAACACAACAATTCTTACACATTACTGCTTTAAGTTTATTTCCAAGCACACCAACTTTCTTGAGATAACGACGATAAAAACACAATCTTGTGTCTGTGATACAGACTTGTGTCGTATATGCAAAGTATGGGTACTACAACATTTCTCTAATATCAACCAAGGACACCCAGGTTTATGCGTGTACAGCTAAAACGAATATATCCTCGATTTAAGAATACTACATTAGCTGCCTTAATTGGAATTCTCCTTAATTTGAAATAATGTTGGTTAAACAAATCTATTTATCATTTTAACCTCTACCCTACCTACTAAGCTAGAGGTCCCGGGTTCGAATCCCGGTAGACGCAAACATTTATATGATAAATATGGATGTTTGTTTCCGAGTCTGTATGTTCAAGTAAGTATATCGTATTAAATATTATATCGTTGTCTTGTATCCACAGCACAGGTTATGCCTAATTTGGTGCAAGATAATTTGTGTAAAAGTGTGTTAATATTATTATTTTATAACTAAAGATTATATTATGCCTGGTATATTTGTGTTTTGAACATTATGCCAAAGTAATCTGTGGCGTTCTGCTTCACGAAGCACGTAAATATATTTACTTCCACAGAGATTCACCATCATAATGGAAGCTGCATTGCTAAAATATTAGTATTAGCTACAATGGAGTTATGCATTAAGTTTAAATCCATAACTGTTGTTGATTAAATTTAATCTATTTGCTTTGCGAAAACCGATTATATTGCCACGCAGTACGAAATTAATTGTCTTTATTATAAAAATATTTATATTATACTAGGCTATTTTACTGAAAGAAGACTTTATGTTATTTTTAAAAGTGAGCACTTCTGCATTCAAAGATTTTCTAAAAAATACTTGCCTCGTCTGGGAATCGAACCGACTTAAATGTAAAAAAAAAAACACCCCTACTTTTATGATGCCAATTGAAAGAATGGCCAACAACTAATAACTCTTCTTAAGTAACATAGAATTTTAAAAGAAAGGATATATATATATATATATATATCTTTCACGTATCTCCAAAAGAAGAAATCTAATGGTGTAAGGTCCGGGGATCTGGCCGGCCATCTAATCGGTCCATTCGTACCACTCCAAGTAGGAAACATTAATTTTACGTTGTTCCTTTCTTTTAAAATACTATGTTACTTAAGAAGAGTTATTAGTTGTTGGCCATTCTTTCAATTGGCATCATAAAAGTAGGGGTGTTTTTTTTACATTTCAGTCGTTTCGATTCCCAGACGAGGCAAGTATTTTTTAGAAAATCTTTGAATGCAGAAGTGCTCACTTTTAAAAATAACAAAGTCTTCTTTCAGTAAAATAGCCTATCTTCGATATTTAAGGTACTTTCGCTTCATGTCCCATAACTTTGGGACAAGGTATACACCGCAATTTACCTTTCATTCAGTCAACTCAAATATTATTATTACCACTATTATTAAAGAACTTTTATATTATGTTACTTGCTGCTATAGAACCCTCCATGGGGTAGTCTGACTCGCACTTGGCCGCTTTATTTAATTATTTAATGCTATTTATTTAATGTCTAAACTAATTCCCAATACGATGTTACAATGGATTTTTGGCAGTAATAATTAATTATTATTATAAGATCGTGTGTTGTAGCCGCATTTTAATGATATTAAATTTGATTCTTAATATATAAATAATAACTTTAATATAATTATCTTTTAGATATAGAGAATCGATTTGAACCTACAAATAATCAAATTCTAATTTTATTAACGAATTAAGATTATTAATTAAGATGTTATTCCTGCTTGAACTATTCCATAACATAAACCAAGTCTTATTTGTGATTAACATTTATACTAACTCTCTTGAATATGAAACTTGATATAAAGAAACCGCAGCTGGTGAGATACCGAGAATATTATGTACGTGTCTTTATAACTCGTGTAATATTTGTACTAAATCTTGATATAAAATGGATCTGAAAGGGGATTTAGTTTTGAGATTAGTTTAATATAAGTTGGGGTAGATATTAATGTGATTAAACTGAAAATTATGTTGGCGCTTCGCTCAAATGCAGACATATCTGGAATCATGAGTCAGAATTAAAATATATCTTTATCTATTAAGATAATCAAACTCATCAGTATAATATATAGAATACTAACATGACACAATTGTAATTATAACGTAACAAGATGGTTGATAGTGCTTCACTGCTTTTACTGGACAATAAATAAGAGAGAACAAACAGATATAAAAAACGTTCATCTTCTCCTTTGCAAGGGATGCTGGCTAGATTATGGGTACCGCAACGGCACCTATTTCTGCCGTGAAGAAGTATTGTGTAATCATTATTGTGTTTCGGTCTAAAGGGCGCCGTAGCTAGTGAAATTACTGAGCAAACGAGACTTATCATCTTATGTTGCAAGGTGCCGCTCAGAATTTTTGGGATTTTCAAGAATCCTGATCGGCACTGCATTTTAATGGGCGGGCCGTATCAATTACCATCAACTGAACTTCCTTCTCCTCTCGCCCCTTAGTATCAATAAAAAAATTGTGTTTTGTAAAAATTATTATGCTTCAAGTTAAAGTTTAACAAACAGACAATATTTTTTTTTTATATCGTCACGGGCAATCTTGAATATTTGGTTTTCAACTCTTTCCATTTTATAAAGTTGTTTTGTAGGAAAATAAGACAGTAAATTGATGTATTCTGAACAACACGGCAGCGGGGAGATTTGTAATGTATAATTTATTTGAAAATACCGCAGCATACTAATTGAAAACTGAACAAATACTTTTCCTCGCGCAGACTTTTCAATGTCCTCTTATCATTTAACTTTGTCTCCGTAATATTTTATTTATTGCAGTAGATTTTACCACTAAACTTTTCTATCCGTCATATATACTACTACTATAATCACAAGAGCTTATTTTCTGCTATTATTCAACTTAACACTGCCAGATCAGAAATCCGTAAAATATTAGGATAATGAAAATGTTAGGACTATGTTTATTACCCTCATCAACGCTCGAGTGATGTGTCGAACTAAGCAAAGAGAGACCGATGCAGTTAGTATAGGCATTCTTAAAGTTAATGTTTTTTTTTTCAAACTGTCAAAATGAAAAAGAAAGTGACGGTATCATATTTAATGAAACATTAACTTTAAAAATGCTTTCTGCAACTAGCGGTTAGTAGTCCTTAAATTTAAGCTTGCGCTTTGTACACACAGCTATATAAGAAGAAAAAAAACCTTTGAAATCAAATAGCCAAATAGACTGTCATAGCAATAGCCATAATAAAATGAAAAAACAGCATAAGCGGGATTGAATACTATCAAGAATTGATTTGTTCAGGGGTTTGTTGTTGTGATAGCTGCAATTCAAAATACAGTGCTAATAGTTAAGATTTCTAGATATTCACAAGAAAATCTTAGAACTCAGTACTTCTATTTACTCTTACTTTTTTAACCCGCGCTTCTTATGCACTACGTAATTCGTGTATAGTACTAATCACTATTCACCACTAATTTAATATAACAATTTATCACGTTAAGAAACGACATTGGGTTAATTTTTTGAGTGGTGTTTTATAGTGTACCTCGGGACAAAGTGCAGTGACCCCGGCCTGCAAGTGTGTGCTTGAACTATTACCCAAACAACACCACGCCACTGCAGTCTGCAACAATAAGTGGTATATCCATTGTTTCTCGAATTTCCTATAACATTAGGTGTAATGCCTATTTAATATACAATATCCGGACGACCGAGCCTTGCTCGAATTTTTAAGAATGTACAAAACTTGAACAAAAAAAAAACTAATAGGACATCTGGATTCGAACCGGGGTCTTCTGCTTTCCGGATCACCCAATCTGAGCTATAATAGTCTTGTGAGCTATAATATATAGTGGCGAAATTTACCTTTGTATTCTAATGTTATTGTAGCTGTTTCTCATTCAAACATGGATAAAACCATTTTTTTTAAATTGAAACCTAGCTAGATCGATTTATCACCCCCGAAATCCCCAGCATACTTAATTTTATGAAAATCGTTGGAGCAGTTTCCGAGATTCAGATTATATATATATATATAATCTGAATATATATATATATATATATATATATTAAAGATATAAGATTTAACCACATTTTTTATGGTTGTAGTATATTGTAAATTATTTAAAGAGATAGTTACTCGAAGATAATTAAATAGTTGAACTTGAGGTTCCATTTTTGCTGCTCAAGATGAAAAGTTTTCTAAGATAGAGATTTAGAGTTAAAATATATCCCAAGCCGAAAAGCCATAACTTGTTTATTTGTAGCCTTTCGTTTGAATATTAATAAGGATGTTTTTTTAATTAATTATTAGTTACCGACATTCGTACTGATCCTAAATTCTCCCAGAAAATTGACTGGAAAGCTTGTGTAATACTTACGCCGTTAAAAGTGGCCTTTAAAATCTGAATGTATGTATAATGTTGTTAAAGATCCTTATTACTGTTTTTAAATTGTAATATGTAAAATCTACTTAAACTGAAAAAATACTTTCAACGTTATGTGAACTGAAAAAAGTATCTGCTATTCATTCACAAAACAAAAGAGGTCATCTCTATAATATGCAGAAAACTGTCACGTTATGCTCAAAAGAGCGAACAAACCTAGATGTCTCATGACCTACAATAGTAAAAGATTAAAAAACCGTAACATATAAACATGATATTTATATTAATTCAGTGCAAAATTGTAGCATTAAACAAATGAGCAATGTGTCTCTAAAAACTATTACTCGACTTTACCATAGAACTTTTGATTTTGATTATAGCATGAATAAGATATTTTTATATATATATATTAACTTTACCGCTTTGCATAGATTGTAATAAACAAATGAATGTTATTATATATCCAAGTGAATTATTGTTATAAAACGTAAGTTTTAATTTCAAGGCACAAAATCTTAAGCGAAAACAAGACGAGATTTAAACTGAGTATGTAGGTACTTGTGGCCATATTCCATTGTTTATAATATTATTATTTATAATAACAATTCAATATATTCAGTGTATATAATATTATTTATAATAACAATTCAATCATTATTTGACCAGTCAATTTTGTGGGTATTTGTAATAATAATCGAAAGCTGTATGGATAAAAGGAATACTAAAAAAAACAAAATACCTACCCAATTTGCTAGTTAAACTACAATTTTTCACCTAGCATAACGAAAATACCACTATTTATTCAGTATTTCAGAGGTAAATTTGAGAGTGAAATAAGCATACAATACGAATGACAATATTTTATCTCCGGAAAGCTGACTTAAGGAATTTTACTAACGTTCATAGCGTCAGCTTTCAGATCGGGTATATTTTGACGTTATGCAGATAGTTGATCTAGCAGTTGCTATTCGATAGAGATTCCATATCAAAAATGCTTTTTTAGTCAATAAAGAAGCCTCCATTTCAAAGCTGGGAATGTTAGTGTGGACTTCAATGTTATTAGCGAAAACTATAGTTTGAGTTAACATTGTCAACCTTCCTTAAAGAAAAACGTTATCAATTCAACTTTACTTTATATTTGTTATGTTTAAGATTTATTCATAGTGATACTCTCAAGGATGGTCTAAACATCTGCTACAAAGGATGGATTCGTTGAAAAATTGAAAAATTGTTGAGAAATTGAGGATTTTCTAATTGAGTGAACATTATTTTTGTTAAATAAAAATAAAAAACTTTTTCCTTTTAGAAAACATAATATTTTGCCGGTACCTTCTCTTACACGATTTGAATAGATAATATGATCCATTATTTCTGATCCATTAAATCCATTTCCTCTTTCAAAGGAAATATAACAGAATTTTTAAAATAATTTTCCTTGATTAAGCGATCTGCTGTATAATCTTTGGATACAGTACGAAGAATTACATTATGTGGAATTTCATATAAGAAGTATAACCTTATGTCTTATATATAAAATTCTCGTGTCACAATGTTCGTTCCCGTACTCCTCCGAAACGGCTTGACCGATTCTCTTGAAATTTTGTTAGCATATTGAGTAGGTCTGAGAATCGGCCAACATCTATTTTTCATACCCCTGAATGTTAAGGGTGGTCCACACGAATTTTTTTTTTTAATTTTTTTGGCATTTCTTTTTAAATTGTTTTATGATATGTTTGATTATGAGTCAGCATTAAGAAATACATACAACTTCAAATTTTCACCCATCTACGATCAACAGTTACTTTGGTATCGCGATTTTAATATCGGCAATGCAACGTTTGCTGGGTCAGCTAGTATATATATAAAATTCTCGTGTCACAATGTTCGTTCCCGTACTCCTCCGAAACGGCTTGACCGATTCTCATGAAATTTTGTGAGCATATTGAGTAGGTCTGAGAATCGGCCAACATCTATTTTTCATACCCTTAAATGTTAAGGGTGGTCCACACGAATTTTGTTTTAATTTTTTTGGCATTTCTTTTTAAATTGTTTTATGATATGTTTGATTATGAGTCAGCATTAAAAAATACATACAACTTCAAATTTTCACCCATCTACGATAAACAGTTACTTTGGTATCGCGATTTTAATATCGGCAATACAACGTTTGCTGGGTCAGCTAGTATAATATAGTATGTGTCTATCTATCGATTAATCGGTTGCAGGTTCGATTACATTTGGGAACAATCCATGTATTTGTTTGTTGGACAATGTGTTAAATCTTCTTGAAAATGTTGTATTTAATATTATCTTGATATTGTTGGTATTGTTATCTTGTACTAATAGCTTAAATTTTTTTATGATTAGGAAAATTCAACCTCAAATAACAAAAAAAGTAACCTGGATTCTATGATAACACCTTGGGGGATGCCAAAATCTATCGTCACTTGATTGATTTTTCTTATGATCACACAATGACTACGCTTAATTAAATTGTACAGTAAATAGTTCAAAAACCAGTTCAGGCAATTACCTCGAATACCTAAAATCTAAAGTTTTCGTAGAAGTATAGGAACACAGATCGTATCGAAAGCGTTGGCCAGGTCTAAAAGTACACTGATAATCTTTATATATATAATTATTCTGTACGTGTGTTGACAGTGAACTCCACCTAAACGGCTGGACCGATTTGAATGATTTTTTTAGTGTGTGTTCTAGTGGATTTGAGGATGGTTTAGATTCACAATTGAACTACCTCCTAAACGGCTGGAGTGATTTTGATAATTTTTTGTGTGTTCCAGTGTATTTGAGCTCTCTCGATCTCTCTGAATCTCAATTCTGTCCATATATAAATCTCCTGCTCATGTGTATGTATGTTAGTGAGCTCTCCCTAACGGCTGAACCAATTTTTCAAATTTAAGACGTGTGTATAGTACAACGTCTGTTGGATCCGCTAGTGTATTATATACATAATTCATGATGCTTGCTGCTATCGAATTGCAAAAAAACAATTTTAGACATTAGAATAGAATAGAAAGACTTTAATTGTGCTCAGCCATAAATAGCATTGTCCAAAGTTTACTGGTATATATGGCCTGTGGGTACGTCAGCTACTTAATATCTACCTATGCTTGTCTGAAAGAGATCTATATATGTGTCGCGTAGTGAGTGCCGTGAGCTTGTCAGTGTGAGCAGAATAAATTTGTATAAATTTATTATATTGTTCTATGTTTATATATTTAAAGCTAACAAGTGCCTGCTCGTTGTATGAGTTGTAATCAATGAAATATCATTAGTTGAAATCTTTGTACTGGGAATATATAGGTGGTATATATAGGTACTGGTTTTTCTACAACAGATAATATACACGTTATGCAACAAGTCATAGAAAAATGCAAGGACTTCAACGGACCACTATACATAGCTCTTCTCGACTATGCTTAAGCATTCGATACAATTTCACACAATTCCATATGTGAGGCTCTAGAGAAATGCCAAGTCCATGACAAATATATTATAACAGTACTCAAAAACGTCTATAACGAGCAAACACACAAATCCGCCGAGGAGTGAGACAGGGTGATCCTCTGTCACCAAAACTTTTTATAACAGTACTACAACTCATTTTCATAAAAGAAAAACGTCTTACACACCTGAGATTCGCTGATGATATCGTCTTGTTTGCTGAAACAAGTGACTATCTTCAAAAAATGATAAATTCCTTACATATAGAGAGTGAGAAGGTCGGTCTTAAAATTAATCCTAATAAAACCAAGGTAATGACAAACAGCAAAACCAATAAAATCAGTTTGCTCGAAAAACCTTTGGAATACGAAAATATCTACATTTATCTAGGTAAATTATTGTCATTTAGAAAGAGATAGCAGCGAGGAGGAAGAAGTTGAACGAAGGGTATAATATAAGCTGGAAAAAATTCTGGAACTTAAAAGAAATTTTAAAGGGTCATTCCCTCTGCATCTCAAAAATATTGTTATGGACACCTGCATTCTACTGACTCTCACATACGGCTGTCAAACGTGGACATACAATACAAAACTAGCGACCTGCCAGAAAGTGATGGAAAGGAATATGTTAAAAATCAGAAAAATTCAAAGGATTAGAAGTGACAGCATTAGGAAAAGGACAAATTTGATAGAAGCTCTTGAGTACGCTGTAACACAAAAGTGGCGCTGGGCAGATCATGTGGCGAGATTCATGGACAAAAGATGGACAGTAGAAACGACAATTCGGGAAGGACCATCTGGCAAAAGAAAAAGAGGTCGCCCAAGAAACAGATGGGTAAATGACATAATAAAAATAGCAGGAAAGGAATGGAGAGGAAAAGCACAGAAGAGGGATACATGGAGTAAGCTGGAGGAGGCCTATACCCACAGTGGGGTTCCAATAACATAACTTTTATATTTTATATTATACGCGTAGTGTTAAGATTATATTATTATGTATTTGAACGTTGTTGGAATTAATTAAAGGCTTATAATATTATATATATAGGTATATATACTATTTGTAAGTTTAAAATATAGGCTCCGAATAAGTAAATTCAAATTCGTATTATCCCAAACGGTTTAGTAATTTTCTCAGTAGTTTTTTTGGTGCAAAATTAATTGCACCTAGTCTGGTATTAGTTAGGAGGGTTTGTTTAGTAATTCTTAGTCGACAGTGTTGTCTGTTAATTTTTTAGCGTAAAATTCATATTGACTGTCAGGTTAATATAGTTTTTTTACACCTTTCGAGAAAGATCCTAATAAAGATATCGGTCTATAGTAATGGTGAAATATATTTTTTAATAATATTAAAAAGACGGTTTGACATTCCACAAAAATCGGGGATAAATGTGTATACAAATACGGAATATGTTGGGCGCGATAAGCCAATTTACCAATTTTAAGGAGCGTTTCCCTCAATGCTTTTTGAAGGGTATTTGCCTAAGCTTTAAAAAAAACTTAAAATAAACTTGGTGTGTGTTTAACACCACACGAAAGAAGTTCACTTCTATCAAACATTAAATAAAAATTGTTATATTTTTTTTTATTAAAAACTAATAATTTTGTTCTACGAAGTTTATAATCTGAGAAAAATATTTTTTAAACTAGATAGTATTTACTCAAAACTGAATCATATAACTCCGCTCGATTGTTCAGTGCCGCGCGTTCATCTCAAAGAAATGAAATTGTATTTTTATTTGCAATAATAATTATGAATCCTCTTAAGGGTCTCCCTTCGTCAGCTCGAAACAAATTTTCTCCAACGAGCGATTCATAGCCGAGTGGCCGTTCTGCGAGTGCGTTCAGCGTTAACAGAACTTTCACATCAAAATTCTTAATAGTCTTTATATTGATGTCCAACGAACTCGATGTTTAAGAATACTTATAAAATATAATTTTGCAACTCTTTTAACGTTTAACGTTATACGTTTTTTAATTATAATTTTATTATACACTTTCCAGAATCTATCAACTTAATTTAATATATTATGCATATTTAATTTATCCTAATCAACAACAACGGGATGATTTTGATGATTATTTAATCCAAGCAACAAGAAAGTATTTTCATTAAAAAAAAACCAGTTTTCTTATAACATTATATAGGTGATAGAATAAAATGTTAGTGATGGAGTAATATTTTCATATCATTATTATGACGACTGATATAGCCGAATGGTTAGTGACCCTGACTACTAAGCTAGAGGTCCCGGGTTCGAATCCCGGTAGGTGCAATTATTTATATGATGAATATGGATGTTTGTTTCCGAGTCATGGATGTTTATATGTATGTTTAAGTAAGTATATTGTATTAAATATATCCTTGTCCTGTACCCATAGGCTATGCGTAGTTTGGGACAAGATAATTTGTGTAAGAGTGTGTCAATATTATTATATTATTATCATTATATTAAGATACTTAGTTAAATTTCTCGCAGGTTAACAATAACAGTAACTGTACACTAACATAATTCAGCTTAATTGTGCCAAAACATAGATTTCAATGATATATTACTAACGGGAGAGCATATAAATTTTCATGCTTAGCAGAGCGCAAAGTCAGGGATATGTATAAATGTGCGAAGTAATTGTGTTTCTCTGATCCAGATAATGTTCATGCCGCCACGGAAATGATAAGTAGTTCATGTGCTGGTAAAGTATCATTACTGTACGACAAAATGACTTCTTAATAACAAACATTAAATAGTGATCAAAATATTTTTAAAACAAACCAGTGCAATTTTTTTTTTTTGATTTTGGCCTATTTTTTGAAACAATAATAAAATATTTTAATTTATACACACATCAAAAGAGTCTAAGCAACATGCATGATATTACAAATTTACCATTTATATTAATTAAATTTAAGTCTTTATTCACTCAAAGTGCATAGGTATGTAAACTTTTTTGTTATTGATGACATACTGGTTAAAATTAAAATTCGAATATGTTTTGTTTTTTTTTTTCATAAAATTAAATGAAAGGGAATTTGTTTGAATTTAAGTGCGTTTTTATTGCTACGTTTAGTTTTGATTTTATAATTTTACCGACCATTTAAATAAAGTTAGCGACAATATTGAATTGTTAGATATTCTTTACGTCATGGAGTGACGTCGTTTGACAGCAAATGAAATGCAAAGAGCTGTAGGGATGTTGCAATCGGGAAGTAATCAATCTAAGTTGTCTCGGCATTTTGGCATTCATAGAAGTGTTATTTGTCGTCTTTGGTAGCGCTACTATTATGCAAGCGAACCCGCTGAACAGCATTCAGGCTGTAAAAGGAGTACAACCACTCGGCAAGACCGGTACATACAACTGACTGCAAGACGCCAGCCGATGTTAACCGCTCGAGAGATAAGTTTGAGGCTACAAAATTCAAGTGGTGTTGATGTAAGTCCCCAAACTGTGCGAAATCGACTGCATGAGTACGGCCTATGAGCTCGACGCCCAATTAGGTGTCCACCGATACGACACGTGAATCGCGCTCGTCGAAATTGAGAATATTCTCAGACCTTATGCCCATCCATTTGCACAAAGCTTTCGCTCCGATTTTACGTAAATGCATGACAATGCGCGTTCACATACAGCTCGGCGAACCAGTCAATACTTGGCAACGGAGAACGTCCGGGTATTGCCCTGGCCTGCACAATTGCCAGACTTGCACCAAAGACATATTTTGGAGGACTTGGACGAAGTGACAACAACCCAACATCTGAAGGATTTGCTACAATTCCAGTGGGAGCGAATACCGCTAGATGACATAAACAGTCTCATTAATTCAATGAATAATCGTTGCCGACAAGTTCTCAATAGCAGAGGAGGCCATACTTTGTATTAAATTATCCTATTCTTTCACAATAAATTCATTTTCTTTAGAAATTTCATTTTGTTTAAAAAATTATTAGTTGCTTATGTACCTTAGTTTCTGCAGTTTATTCTAATATTGTTAATTTCTGTTATTAAAAGCACTTATAAAAGGCAACAGCTGTTATTTTTACATCATGGGACCCTAAAAATATTATTTCAAAAATAAAATACAACGTTATAATGTGAAAAACCATCCTAAAATTTAAATAAGTATGTTGCTTAGACTTTTTGATGTGTGTATTTCTGACCACGATCTCCAAAACATTTCCGATTTAAAAAATTCAAAATAGCTTTAAAATCTAAAGAATGTCTCTATAAAAATATTCACTGATTTTGATTTAATTTCGTGAGGCATTTCGGAAAAAAAAATTGATAAATAAATCATAACTGAACCAACAGAAGAAGATACGTACCCTCAAAAGAAGTAGGTACTGCTTAGAGGCGAAATGCAATTACTAATTGTGACAGTAATCACGACCATCATGTTCGTGAAGCATCCTTACACAAACATTGAGTTCAAACTCTATAGTTCTTTGAATTACAAATTAAATGTTTGCTTATGTGTTTTCGTATAAATAACGAGTTATGAACGCACCTCCATTGATGTTTGATTTGACAGGACCACAGAGTACATTATTTTTAATTCGTTCTTGCGAACAGGCTATAGCCCGGGCCCTTACTGCCTCGTCTTTAGTATTTTCATTTTTGATATTTATTTTCAGTATTTTGTTTTACAAAAAAGTCCAATAAAGTATTCTCATCTCATCTTTAATCAATAAAATTTTTCTTTTCTATGTTTTTTCTATTTTTTAAAAGTTATTAACAACACGATTCACTTTCCTCTAAGGAAGTAGCAACTTTTTTCGAATCGGTCACTTTGACAAATAAGCTATCCAGTTTAGGTGGAAATAACACCTCATGGTGCGAATGAATGAACGAACGTAATCAGTTTGCGATTGAATTGATATCATTTTTGACATTCAATTGACATCATTGCGATTTAATCAGTTGATTTGACAGTATTTTTTAACCGACTTCAAAAAAGGAGGCGGATCTCAATACGTCTTACTATTGCGTTAATTATTAATTACGTATTATATGTTTGTACATTTAATTCTTTATTACTTTTCATGAAATAATTTATATTATTTAAACACGATTCATATATATTGGATGCAGCACCTTACAAACTAATTTATTATGCATATTACAGCCATTGTAAAATACGCTATTTGATTGAAAAGAGTGGCCGTTGAGTTTCTTATATTATGTTCTTCTGGCAAGCTCAACTTTTTGCGAACATAATATGGTTAATTCAGTAATTTAAAAGAATATTTATAGTGACGATTCAGTAGCGCTTAGTTTAAGCCTATCCGAATTAAGTTAATTTGACTTTTGACTTTGACTTTGAAAAAGAAAAGTATGTATGAGAAGTGAAAAATACATCATAAACTTTTTTAATGATGTGTAAAGCGCTAATATATCAATTTTTTTAAAGAATATAGCTTTCCTTTTTCTTTCTGTTTTTACCTACCATACTAAAGAAGAAGATTGTGAATAATATAGAGAAATAGACATCTAAACTCTTTTTTAAATTTATTATTGGAATTTCAATTTGTATGAAAGAATGCAAATATTCGACCGATAACGATTACGTCGTATATACGTATGTACGTATCGTTGTATATCGTAACGATAAGATATAAAAATTTGGGGCAGTTTTATCTTTATCTGCTGAAACACTATCCAGACTTTTAAGGCTATTTAAATATTATAAGTGTTACGCAAGGGATTTTTTTTAATATTTAAATTTATTTTATTTATTGATTTTGCTGACCTTCAAAAAGCAACATAGTTGATATAATAATAATAATAATATTATATTGTTACATTTTTTACACATTTTTATCCTGCCCCGAACAGGCTATGCCTAGTTCGTAGAACTATATCGTACAGACGATGGTTAAAAGACAACGACATATTTAATAGAATATACTTACTTTAACCTACATAAATACATATAAACATCCATGACTCGGAAACAAACATTTATATTCATAATATAAATGATTGCACTTATCGGGATTCGAAACCTATATACTCGCACTATAAAATAATTTACTACGAGAATTTCTTGTCCGTATACGAATGGTTCACTTTTGGACTTTTTTCAAATCTATTTTTAGGATATCGTACCTTAAAAGGAAAAAAAATAATTTTTATAAGATCAATTTGTTGACCGTCCGTCCGTAAATATCCCTTATAAAAAATGGAAACGGTTTTTTCTCATTCTTCGTCATAAACCGAAAAGTGCATCATAAAAATAATAAAGCCATAAAAAGTATTTATTTTCTCATAATTGAGTTTTTGCAAATTCAAAAAAAAAATGCTAGAAGAGTTTCTTGCGCCGCTGCTTCTCTCTCAGACAGCCATTTGTTTCCGAAGCGGTGTTAGTATTTAGTATATTAGAAATGACATCAACAAAAATTTTAAAATTTTAATTTTGAGAAAATTAATATATTTATGCCTTCAAACTTTATTGTGCACTCAACTACAATGGCTGAAGCTTCTGACAAAGTCTACGCTCGGATTAAATTTAAAAGGATTTTTCCTTTCATATAATGCTGAGATTCACACAATTTCTCCATTCTGCCTGCAATAAAACTCGTAGATATACGATGTATTCTAGTCCAGAACAAAACTTATGCCATAGTAGTAATACGAGTATATATATATTATATATACAACTAAAATACACAGTTTAAGTTTTTTCGGTTTATGTTGCACTTAACTTTCTTCAGTTACTAACAGAATATCGTAGGTGTGAACAGGGCCGAAATATAGGGAGAAGCGCAAATAATCTTAATCACGATGGACATCCCGTAAATAATTTTATGTTTATTTTCATTTCTGGACACTAGCCACTGCTGGACAAAGGCTCGCTCAAAGATCGCAACCATCGATCTTTAGTGTTTCAATGTTTATGTTATAAAAAATACATAATTACTAAACTAACATCAACATAACGGCGGGTTCTGAGTCATGTGTTGTATAAAAGTTATCTTCAGTATTAAGGCTGAGATCCATAGAGCGTGCTTAGACTTTGCTCAGTAATATTTTTTTAACATACAATGTGTATTCATTTATAATATGTATTGTGAGGGAAGATGTTAATCAACTTGAATGTTTCCCGTAGCAAGTCATGGTCGCATATTATAAATTGCTCTAATATCCTTCTTTTGGAGCACAAAAATACTATGAACATTCGCAGCAGTTCTCCACAATAACAAACCGTATGACATAATGCTATGGAAGTACGCAAGATAGACCAAACAAGCTGAATTTACATCAGTCAACTGTCTAATCTTTTTAACGGTAAAAGGTACAGAACTCAGTCTATTTGCTAAGTTACTGATATGTGGGCCCCACTGTAATTTACTATGTATGGTGATGCCAGGAAAAACTATCGCATCAACAAATTCAGAATCTAGTTTAACCTTAAGCTCTGTTTGTTCGATCGTTTGTGATCGAATACAATTGGTTTTATTTACTATTTAACAATAGGTTATTTTTTATGAATCAATTAAATACTTTTAAAATAGTATTATGAAGCATTTCCTATCCACTGTATTGTCTTTCCATTTTATTTTGATTGAATAAAAGCGACGTGTCATCAGCACAGATGGTGCATCACGAATGGGAGAAGGATGGATAATATTCGGGTCACGTTGTCCATGCAAAGAAAAGGCCTCTCAAGTCATCAAAGAAGTTGAAGGAAAACTGTCCCTCGATACAGACCTTCAACAGCACACACTTCATAACATTACCTGTACAATATATTATGTATGTTATATCACAAAGTGTATGTAATAGGTGTTTCGAGGGAATTTGAGAAGTTTTACGGACAGTCATACACGACCACACCTGTTACCAACAAGGCTGAATACCCAAGAGCAAAACTAACCCGACTCTATACCGAAGATATCCCAGACGTCAGCCTGTACGAGATTAGTATGGCCCTAAAACAGCTTAAAAACAACAATGCGATGGATGATGATGGGATTACAGCTGAGCTTCTAAGAGCTGGTGGTACTCGTGCACTTAAGATCCTCCAGAAGCTATTCAATTCCGTCATCCTCGAGGGCAAAATTCTGCAAGCATGGCACAGAAGTATAGTGGTGCTGTTATTCAAAAAGTGCGATAAAACGCTTTTGAAGATGTTTAAGAACTTATCACTTCTGAGCCATGTTATAAGCTGTTTTCTAGGGCTATCACGAATCGTACGAAAGCTTGACGAATGTTTTAGCACCATAAGCCACATATGTACGCTGCGGCAGGTTAAAGAGAAGACGGAGGACTATAACCAGCCATTATACTTGTTCTTCGTGGACTATGAGAAAGCCTTTGATTCGATCGAGACCTGGTCAGTCTCTCCAGAGCTGCCTCATTCATTATCGATATATCGAAGCGTTGAAGTGTTTGTATGGAAACGGCACCATGTCAGTCCGCCTCCAGGATTAGATCTCGAAGCCTATCTGACTGCAGCGGGGAGTCAGACAAGGCGATGTCATATTGCCCAAGCTGTTCAACGCTGCGTTGAAAGATGTCTTTAAGCATCTGGACTGGGACCGACTGGGCACCAATATGTACTACAAATAGATCACTCATCTTCGTTTCCCAGACGATATCGTATACAATGGCGGATACCATGGAACACTTAAGCCATATGCTCGATGGCCTCAATACAGCTTCACAAGGAGTAGGTTTCCAAATGAACATGGACAAGACGAAGATCATTTCAGATGTCCATGTCGCACCTACCTCCGTAACAATTTGGGAATGTACTCTCGAAATTGTTGACGAGTACGTCTACCTGGGACAGACAAACCAGCTAGGCAGGTCCAATTTCGCGAAAAAGGTGACTCGTCGAATCCAACGTAGATGGGCAGCGTTCGGGAAACTGCGTAAAAAAAATTCTAGTCCCAAATACCGCCGTACCTGAAGACGAAGGTTTTCAACCGGTGTTGAAGTGATAGTGGGTGGGGCTCATAGTTTGCCGGACAGATGGTCGCTGGGGCAGAAAAATCCTCGAAAGGCGACAAAGTATTGGAAGACGCAGTGATGGTAGGCCCCCCACAAGATGGACCGACGATCTGGTCAAGATCGCCGGAATACGTTGGATGAGGGCAGCGCAGGACCGATCGTCATGGCCATCTTTTTGAGGGAGACCTTTGTCCAGCAGTGGACGTCTACCGGCTGATGATCATAAATGTAATAGATCACCTGTTCTTCTTGATTGAGACCGTGAGTCCAAAAACGTAATGTAGGAATCTCTCTGACAAGGTGGAGTGACGATATACTCACAGTAATTGGTAGCAGCTTAATAAAAATAATTAAAAAAACGGCCGAGTGCGAGTCGGACTCGCCTATGAAGGGTTCCGTAGGAGCAAGTAACATAATATAAAAGTTATGTAGAAAGAAAAATGACCTCTTATCATATTTTATACGTATTAAAAAAAGGACTTTAGTAAATACTAAGTACGAGATCTAGTGATCTCGTTAAACCGGTGGTCAATTTTCGGTGAAAGTTTGCATGGTAATTTAAATCATATATTTCTATTAGTTTTATCATTTTTTTTTTTCGATGTTGCAAGGGTGGGGGGCACATTACCACTTTGGAAATGTTTTTGGAAAACTTTAGAAAAAAAATTATTAGAAACCTCAATGTAATTTTTGAAGACCTATCCATAAACACCCCACGGGTAAGGATGTCATCAAAAAAAAGAAATTGAGTTTCAGTTTTAATAATGGGGAAACCCACAAAATTTATTGTTTTTTTTTTGTATTTTTGTGTGAAAATGTTAATGCGGTTACAAAATACATCTACTTAAGAAGTTTCAACAGTATAGTTCTTATAGTTTCGGAAAAAAGTGGCTGTGACATACACGGACAGACAGACAGACATGACGAATCTATAAGCGTTCCGTTTTGTGCCATTTGGCTACGGAACCCAAAAAAATCACGATAAATACAGGCTGGTTATATTGATGAAAGGAAACATTGTGCGCTTTAATGATGTTGGCAATAATCTCACATTACCAAGTTAGTGACGTCATCTAAAAGGTCCTAAATGCTAATTTATAATTGGAATCAAAAGCACAAATATTATAACTCTACATACAGATAAATAAACCAGCGAAACAAACACATTTAACCGTTCTCACGAGGTTTTGTAACTCACCACACATGAGGTCACAAGAGGTGTGAATATTTAATCCACACGTTTGTACCTTCCTACTGTTACAGTGAAATAATAATTCGATTGTCTGGCTCTTAAGTACTGTTACCACTTAGTTTTTATAAATATTAAACGGATACATGGTACGGGAACGTAGGAAATAAAAAATTAAATTTTTGAAGGGAATACAAACGAATGACGCTGAGATGATTTGGACATGTCGAGAGAATGAATGAAGAACGATTGACGAAGAAAGTGTATAAGACCAGTGTGAATGAAAGTGTTGGAAGGGGTAGACCTAGGCGGACGTTTCAAAATCAAATCAGGGACGTCTTGAAAAAAGGCCAGGGCAAGAGTACCCTAAACCGGAGAGCATGTATGAAAGGAATAATGAAAGTGGACGAAGCGAAAGAAGTATGCAAGGATCGTAGCAAGTGGAAGGAAGTGGTCTCTGCCCACCCCTACGGGAAAGAGGCGTGATTTTATGTATGTATGTATGTAGGTTTACATGGATGTTCGGGTTATGTCAGCTGGAGTTGAATAAATTGCGTTCAGACAAAGTAATATATACACAGTTAGAATTGATATGTATATTGTGTTTATTAATTCTTTTGAATATAGAATATTATTTTTTTTTTCATTATCTTATGTGTTTTATTATATAATTCCGATAACCATCGCTTGTGGACTACTCCGTTTAATTACATGCATAAATAATGTATGTACCTAAATATATTTTTTATTATCAACTGATTTTCACATAATGTTTCAAGAACTTCACAGTTGTGAAGATGGTTCGTAAGAATTTCCTTAAAAAATAGGCCAGCTGAGTTCCTGGCGCTCATTGCTCATGTATTTAAATTAATTTCTTTCCCACTCCAAATTTTAATTATGTGAGTTAAAATTTTTAATCTATGCATGCCCAATATGTGTTTGCATAGAATACTTGCCATCCGAAATTAAACAGAATTCATGAGTAAAAACCTCTTTATTACGAATTATTCACATCTTCCTAAGCCAACAATGGTTCGTCTAACAATGGTTCTACTCTAATTGTATCATTATTAATAACCCAGTTTTTCATCTTGGTTTTCATCAGTGTCTGGTTTCATATTTATTAATTTTGTGAGTCAACTTTTACTTTTCGCTTATTTTGCTTGAAAACGCCCTCGGCTCAAGCCCTTTTCAACCCAGTTTGAGTTGCGCTATTTCACAAACTACCCTTGGATTGCTCCGTAGGTGTCTGATTATAATTTTCTCACGATGTTTTCTCGTGATAGAAATTTAATGCGAATTGCGCCATTATTTTCTGTATTTTCGTATCTTGAACTGAATATCAGTGAAATACAGTGAATACCGGTGGGAGGCTCCTTTGCACAGGATGCCGACTAGATCATGGGTAGCACAACGGCGCCTATTTCTGCCGTAAAGCAGTAATGTGTAAGCATTATTGTGTTTCGGTCTGAAGGGCGCCGTAGCTAGTGAAATTACTTGGCAAACGAAAATTATGGAGACGAGCGCAATTGTGGTGCCGATCAGAATTTTTGGGATTTTCAAGAATCCTCAGCGGAACTACATTGTAATGGGCAGGGCGTATCAATTATCATCAGATAAATGTCCTGCTCGTCTCGTCTCTTATTGTCATAAAAAAAAATCGGTTGAAAAAAAATGTTAATTAATCTTTAAGTTATCGTTATATGAAACTGAAATTATTTTGTTATTTTTCTTATGATTGCTTCTTTAAAATTCTTCGTGGGGTTAGTTATTATTGAAACCGCTTTGTAAGGCTTATGTTATTTGAACATTTTGTGTTTTAAGAATCATATTATTGATATACAATAAATAAGTATTCGTATTACCATTAAAAACAATTTCATTTACATAAAGTAGAGGTAATATAAAATAGTTATGTATTACCATCATACTCATAAAATTGCTGTATTATCTTTGGAACAGTTGCTGGAAATTTTTTATTACGTCATTATTTCAAATTATATTTTAAGAATGAAACGACATTTGACACTCTAAATTCAGCCTTAGAGGAGGTTTTATTGTATCCTGTTTTATATTATGTACAGGGTGAGATAACAATTAAAATTTCGCCGGATGAGGATTCGGGAGTGAGGTTTACGATTTTTGAATCGAATGAGTTTTTATGGAACAAGAATCATAAAATTAACAAAAATATGATTGTAACAAAACATTTTCTTTTGTAAATTTATTTCGAATAACTTTAAAATAGCCCTAAGGAATTGAATCTGATTTTGTTTTTACTCTCTTTGACGCCTATCTTATTATTTAAAAAGCTCAATACAAATTCACTGTTGCTATTACATGTTAAAGTCAGGTTGTTACTAATCTAAGGATTACCAGTAATAAATTCATTACTTACCTCAACATAATATATTCCTACCGGTGAATCAAAAGACAGTGCTCTAACACATCTTTCCATATATTAGGGCAAGAAATCGCTGAAATAGAGCAAAATTGAAGCCAACGCTTAACGGTATATATACAGAATATGAGATGAAAATTCATATTTTCTCTACATTTCTATCTTTAATAGACATTGAGAAAAATATTACCAAAGTACCCTTTTACAGTTGGAACCACGTTAATCATCACGATAAAAAATTATGAAAAAAATATTTTCTTTTTACCATGACTTTTACTATTTGACATGATTTACTATTTAACATGACATAGTTCTGTTATTGTTATAAAGAAACTTATATTATGTTAGCAATAAATTAAAAATGCTTCTTATGCTGAATTCAAACCATGGCGATCTTGTGCTTGAGAGATAACCTAGCTGCGCTCGATTCCTATAGGCCGTTGGCTCGGGTCCCCAACCTTAAACGTAACTATTTCCTTATCAATCTTATCAATCTGGTAAATGAGACTTAAAACCTTATGTCTCAAGGTGATGAGCGCAAATGTGGTGCCGCTCAGAATTTTTGGGCTTTTCAAGAATCCTGATCGGCATTGCATTGTTATGGCCCGGGCGTACCAATACCATCAGCTGAACGTCCTGCTCATCTCATCCCTAATTATCATATAAAAAAAATGCGAAGTTATAAGATAAATTTGGTAACAACAGTCATGCAAGTGGTAACCGCTAAATCTTGTTGTCACTAATGATGTTAAAAAGCTATGTATACTTAATAATATTAAGTGAAAATTAAACACACTGTAAGCAATTACGTTATTATTTTGCTAAACATAATCTCGTAACATTAAAACTCGACACAATTACATCTCTTAGTTTGGTCCTTTCAAATAAACGCGATTTTAATTAAAACGTTTCAAAGTAAAAAGTGCAGAGCAACTTCTCGCAGCAGCATCATTAAGCCTCTATCGGTTCGATTTGAATCAGACATCAGAAAGACAAGAACATTAAAACAAGTTCTTTTCGTTGCATTTTTAATGAAAGATTCATCAGTTTTTTCGCCGACGCGCCGATTTGGTGCATGAAAGGACTTGGTAAAGTTAAGCTTTGATACTTTTTGATTTCGATTTTGCTGTAATTGACTACAATGAAACAATGATATTTATTGGGCACTTGGGTATTTACATACACAAGGACTTATTACCAGTAAGAGGCCCCTTGCACAGGATGACGGCTAGATTATGGGTACCACAACGGTGCCTATTTTTACCGTGAAGCAGTAATGTGTACGCATTACTGTGTTTTGAAGGGCGCTAAAGTGAAATTACTGAGCAAATGAGCCTTAACATCTTATATCTCAAGGTGACGAGCGCAATTGTAGTGCCGCTCAGAAAATTTGGGTTTTTTCAAGAATCCTGTGCGGTACTGCATTGTTATTGGTACAGACGTATCAATTATCGTCAGCTGAACGTGATGCTCATCTCGTCCCTTATTTTCATTAAAAAGAACTTGTCAAAAAATTAGCAACAGATGTTTTTTTCTGGAAAGGTCTTGAAACGTCTAACTAAAGTCAAAATGTAACTTTTACGCAAAAATCTAATGTAAAAAAATGCAATTAAAATTACACGCGTTTTAATCCTTTAAAACTGTTTTATTTAATCATGTGAGCATCTTGCCCATTTGCCCCCTCTTACATAAAAAAAAAACAACATTTAAGCGTGTTATTTGGCACGGTTGTGGTTGTGGGTTGAGCTGATTAATTACAAATCTTAAACAAAACCTCTTTTTTGGTAAACAAAATATAGAAATACTCAAAATGTATATTCCGTATTTATACCTTTTATTACGAGTATAACAGTGTAACCTGAATTTTATAAAAAAATTGGCAGACGAAGGTGTGTTTCTTGAACAAAAACGCAATTACACAAAAATTACTTTAAACGAAATAATTTACACAAGAAAATAACGCCATTTGGTAAATCATTAAGACAAATGTCACATTGTTGCTTTTCGCTAACCAAATCAAGTTTGTAACTTTTTTCAGTATTCTAATTCTAACCACATTAAAAGTCTGTTTTAAAAAACACAGACTTTTAATGTATGCTCAGTCTCCTAGAAAGTATTTATAGAATCAAGTTACGCTACAGAAATGAAAATTAGCATTGAACAGAAATATGCAAAACTTCCTGATTGCGAGCTGTAGTGCGACGAATATTTACATTGCCAAAGCATGAGTAAAATTGACTTAGTTAAGTTAGAACCAGTTAAAATGATACAATTATTTTTCATTATTTAAAATTATAAACAAATTAAAATTAGGAATAAATTTTGTATAATTTGTTAGTCTTTATTTAAGTTTTTGCGGTAGAACTCTAGGAACCTATAGATATTTAATAAGCTCTATGAAGTCTTTTGTAATGCAGATTTTGTATTTTTTACCTTATAATTTTAAACGACATTCGCTGTTGGCAAAAGAATTTCCAAATCGTGGAACAGATAGTAGTCGGTCGAGGGCTGGTCTGGCGAGTATGGAGACTGGCGGAGGGTTTCTTAAATGTAGGTCCAGAAAGGATAAAGCAATTTCTCAAGTTGTGACAGGTCTATCGTTGTCATGATTATGGTAAATCAGAGTTGCCCTACTCCGAGTCTCGTTTAGGACAACAGACATCTTTCTGATATTGATAGACCTGATCTGTATCTGCTGTAGCTAATAACACCTTGAACTGACCACCAAATAGATACTTACCATTACTTCTACGATTTAGCTTTTATTTTGAGCATTGTTGCGGCATTTGACCTCGTGTCAGCCATTGCGATGTTCGCTAAAGATTATCGTATATCAACCACTTTACATCACCCCTCACAATCCACCCCAAAACCACTACATTTCTGTGTCGGTTCCACATAGGAAGGTTGTCTTATGCGGTGTTTCCTAGACGATACGACATGGGTACCTTCAAAAAAAGCGCTTATACCTTCATTAAGGATTGGCAACGCTCCTATAATTCCTCTGGCGTTGCAAGAGAATGTGGGCGGCGGTAATCACTTAGCATCACGTGACCCGTACGGTCGTTTATCCTCTCTTCCATAACTAACGTTAAATTGTTTGGGGGTCTAACAAATTCACTGGGGTAAATTTTCCCTAACGCGCTAAAAGAACTATATAATATATATATATATATATATATATATATATATATATTTTAAATACTCAATAGAGTTTCGTGATATAAAACGTGCGTTTTATTGATAAATTGAGTGCTATTTAGAAATAGCATAGCATATTTTATGTCTATGGATAAACATATCGGGAGAGCTATATACGGGATCAGCAATGATAGTATAATAATATGTTTCTACTGAGTAAATCTTCTAAATAAATAAAATTCATGTTAAATTTGGAATTGAACATCTTAATCGTAAGCGTTACCAGTGTAGTGACCAGCAGACCACTGACCTACCCTCAGCTGGTGACCGGTGTGCTTCTCCTCAACTAAATAAATACGCATTCCTATACAAAATGCCATACCAAAATATGCATTGCATTTGCAAAACTGTGCACCTACAATTTATCTCATAGAATTATTCAAACAGATATTAAATTTGAATTTAAATAATACTAAGGGCCCGTAAAATCTATTAATCCCAAATACAACAGTGTCTATAGACGAAGGTTTTCAAACAGCGTGTGTTGCCAGTGATGACTTACGGTACGCTAACTATGGGCCTTATGAGAAAGCTCATAGTCGCTCAGAGGGCAATGAAGAGGGCTATGCTCGGAGTTTCCCTGCGAGATCGAATCAGAAATGAGAAGATCCGTAGGAGAACCAAAGTTACCGACATAGCCCAAATTATTGCGAAACTGAAGTGGCAGTGGGCAGGGCACATAGTTCTACGGAGAGATGGCTGTTGGAGCAGTAAATTCCTCGAATGGCGACCACGTCCCGGAAGACGCAGTGTTGGTAGACCGTTCACAAGATGGACCGACGATCTGGTAAGATCGCTGGAATACGTTGGATGAGGGCAGCGCATAACCGATCGTCATGGAAATCTTTGGGGGAGGCCTTTGTCCAGCAGTGAACGTCTTCTTTGAATCGAAATCAAAACTATCCTATCTCTCCAACAGCACACATTGTGCAAAATTATATTAAAATTAGTTCGGTACTTTAGGAGTCCATCGCGGACAAACAATATGACACGATAAGATAATAATATGTCCTTTTCTGAATGATTGAATGACAGGTGAAAGGACGCGGGAGAGTGCACTTTGCACTTACTTAGTAAAGTACACATTACTATAATAGTCAATACCCACAAGACTTATCATATAGCAGTTTTGTTAATTACCACATTAATATTCATTATGATTTCACATTTAGTTTTCTATGTTTGATAATTAAATTACAAACAGGGGTCTTAATAAAGCTCCTATGAAAGTTAGTCGCACGAATCCAAGCATCTTAATTAAATTACTCCAAAGCTCTTTAATTTGTTTGAAGCGATTCAAAATACTAAAGAAGTACTTTTCTTAAGCATATTATATTTAATTTGATCGTCACTGAGCCTTCTTTTACACAGTAGCTACATTATACGATTAAAACCTTTTAATAATGTTTAGAAGAAAGAAAAAATAAATAAACGTAAATCTCTTTTGATTGGTGATTAGGAGCATCAACTTTTTTTGCAATACCAATTCTTTTGTTAAGTGATTACCACCGCCCACACTATCTTGCAATACCAGAGGAATCACAGAAGCATTGCCGGCCTTTAAGGTAGGTGCATGCTCTTTTTTGAAGGTACCTAAAGTTATGTCATATAATCCGGAAACACCGCACAAGGAATCTCATTCCACAGCTTCGTGTTATTTGGAAGAAAGTTCAAATAAGATCCTAACTGTAATAGTTTATTAATATCGACAGATTGAAACAAAATTATTTTATACAAAAAAATATAATTCCATAACTTCGAAGTGCAAACCCTGATATCTCTACCGATACCGATTGCCGGCGATTGATACTCACGTATCAATCGCCGGCAAGCTCCTCACACCACACCGCCACTTTCCACTTCCCAAAGTTCATCTAAATTTGTGTTTGGTAATTAATTATATATTTTACTTTTCTCCAAGCATATACATACTTACACTAAAAAACGCTACATACATCATTAAAGGTCAATTAGAATTAATTTATATTCGAAAGCTTAAAATTTAATATTAAATTCAAATTCGCTTTAAAATAAAAAAAACACAAAAGCCCAAACAAAGCGTATTAAAAATCTTAAAAATAGTGAACCGAGTCTATCTTTGAACTCCTGCCTTTATGCCCACGAACAATGACGTCATAGTAAATCATCGCAACAAAGAAATAATCGCGGAGGATTGTTTGAAAGACATTTATGTCGCTTTTCAAATATTTGAAAAAAGAAGTAGTTGCCCTTGAAAAATTAAATCCTTGCTTATAATAAAACATTAATTATTATTTTTAAAAATAATAATGTAGGCATAACTCTTATATTCTTTAAATATTGTTAACTCTTATATTTTAAGTCCTATTTCGAGTGATTTTCGGAAAATATAATTATTCTAATATAGCAATTTCTAAATAAATCAGTAACAGGTTTTAATTATAGTTTGTGTGATTCATACAGTAACTAATCTAAAAAGCACTACGAAAGATGGCATCGACTGTTATGGACAGATAACTTTTAAAATCACCTGTTGATGTTTTCTCCTTCATAATATTTTATTCAACAAAAAATCGCTATTGCCATAAAAACGGAAATCTTTCCAATGCCAAAGCTGTTCATAGTAAATTACACAAAAAGTATGAGAACTATATGCGGTGGTAATGTTTGAAGATCCAGCACCGGTTTGTTTTCAGTGAGCAGGCTGGATATATCAAGTCCTTAATACGAGAGATCAGAGGAAAATACTACTATCATTATTCACTTATTAGTTATTTTCGTGCATAAGCAATTATAGCTAATAAGTTATATAGTATAATTACTGTTATTAAATTAAATTTAAACTTAAATCTCATTGTTATGAAATTAAATATTCTCATTGGAGACTTATATCTAACCTCATAATAATATTGTAAGCAACATCTGTTTGTAATAATCTCTTGATAACTGCGTTATTAGAGTCTGCTTTTCTTTCTTGTTGTCTAACACTTATATAGTAACCCGTGGACATTGTCGTTGGTTATGCCCTTAGTACTACTTATGTTATTTCTTCCTCTAATGTAATCATCTAGTGTGTAATTGTTTTGTGTCCCAAATAAAATAAAATAACATAAGTAGTAACTTGGATTTGATAGTTTGTATCTAATTTTTCCAATCCCGTCAATATTAAGTTACTTACCCAAATATTAATTGTTCTTCGTTACAGCCGGAAGGAAGTATGCAGAATCAATGGGTACTTATATATTTATTATTGCTAAAACACAATTAACTATTGAAAATCATCAAAGCAGATAGATCGTATTTATTTCAAACATGTGACTTTATCGTCCAAGAAATATCGTAGCATCTTTTCGTTGTATACTTTTTCACGGCCATCGTTGTAATTTAAAGCTTCACAAACCCGACAATAATGGAATGATTTACTGCCGAAATATCCATGTTCATTGACAACCTCGAAACTATTTCTCCATTTATGATATTCTAGTAGTGTGTCGTTACTTCTACTAATATGCATTATGTATGAAGCTAGACTTTCCGGACTCTCAAAATTATCTACGTGCACAAATGAGTTTGGAGGAAGCAGTCTTTCGCAATCTCTTAATGGAGCACCCATTATCACAGGAATAGCGCCTTTATCTAAGGCGTTATAGAATACCTTTTCTGTTAAATATTCCCGACACTGAGAATTTTCTAAAACTAGGTAAAATAAGTACTGTGATAATACCGGGCAATCTGACTTGAAGTGACCCGGACACCTAAAAATAAATATTAAAATTTAATTCTATAGATAGGGTGCAAATAATAATAATATCTAATAATATTGACACATTTTTACATAAATTATCTTGCCTCAATTTAGGCATAGCCTGTGCTATTGGTTGCAAGACGACGATACATAAATACAAAGATATATAAATACAAATAAACATCCATGACGTGGAAACAAACATCCATATTCATCATATAAATGTTTGCACCTGCCAGGATTCGAACCCGGGACCTATAGCTTAGTAGGTAGGGTTGCTAACCACTCGGCTATAGGTATAGGTCGTCAAATAAATCTCTTTCGATAATATACTACAGAATGAACATGAGTTGAGTGGAGCCTGGGGCAAGCTGTAGCATCTCCCCTCATTGTCCACACGCCACGAATCGCACGCCTGTAGTGTAGTGCTGTGCTGTCGTTGGCAGTTATCGTACGCTTACGTATTTTTTTAAATTTAAAAGTGACTGATCCGAGTCCAACAGGTTCCGTTCCAAAACAAACGACTTTTTATTCATCGACAAGCACGAGCGAAATGTGTAATTTAATTCTTAAATTAAAATGATGAAAAAGTTAATAAATAATTTTTTTCAACTTAAAGCATTATTTAAATCTATCGACACACTCATGATTATAGTCATCAATTACAATTAGGTCACAGCACTATCGCATTCCAGAACTCTGCATTCAACTCACGCGTAATCTGCACTTACTATTTTTAAAGTCAAAGTTAGAATACATCTTATTCAAAAAGGCTTAAAAATTTATAAATCGTCATTAAAAATATTTAAGTAATTTATATTACTGAATCAACCATATTATGTTCGGAAAAAGTAGAGCTAGCGAGCTGAAGAACATACTATGTATAAGAAACTCAACGATCACTCTTTTAAATCAATTACTATTTTACAATTGCTGTAATATAAGTATTTTACAATGTCAGTCTTCTTCCAGAATTCGGCGATTCAACATCTCCTGAGGATGCTTCGCGTAGAGGCGGAAGGTCCATTTGGGTAAGGACATTCTTAGTGAACATGATGGAAGTAATTACTGTTTACTTATTCACATAACACCAGGCACCACACTAAGCACCATTCAAGAGTTGACGCATGGACCAACCATCGTTCCCATCACACATATTTGGGGAAGGAAACAACCCGGTACGCAACGCCGCCACAAGCTTTTTCGTGGGAATGAGGACTAATGGTGACCACTTATCAATATTGTCTGAAAAGTCAAAAACTACAAATCAAGTTGCAATCTGCTAAGAACTCCTCAACACGCAAGAGTAAAACAGATTCAATTCGTGTTTCCACCAACAAATAGTCGAGCGGAAAGGACTCGGCGAGCCGACTCCTAGAAGCGAGTGACTTCCTAGAACTGAGCGTGTTCATTTTAACCAAAGGGTTGAAATGAACTCGCTCAGTTCTAGGAAGCGGAGCGGATTCATTAAGGAGTCCGTCTGACTCGCAATGTCAAATAACATATCAGCATTTCTACAGAGAAAAAGGCAGATCGAACGAATATAAAGTAGTGTGATAAGTGGGAGGCTCCTTTGCACAGGATTCCGGCTAGATTATATGTACCACACGGCGCGTATTTCTGCCGTGACGCAGTAATGTATAAGCATTACTGTGTTTCGGTTTGAAGGGCACCGTAGCTAGTGAAATTACTGGGCAAATGAGACGCCCTGCTCGTCTCGTTCCTTAATTTCGTAAAAATAAAAAGTTGAAATCACTGTCTTAACTAGATTTCGTATAATTCGACAACATGAAACAAAACACTATTCTCAAGCAACCAGTCAGGAATTTGACTGTTAATTTTTCATTTTTCATTTGCCGTTCAGCTCACTCCGCCCATTTCTCTCCCTCATTATTCTTTTTCAGTAGAAAACAACAGAGAAAACTCTTTGTTGGTGAAAAGGTTTCAACCTAAAACCTTTTTCATATGACAAAGGTTTCCTTAACATGACAAGGTTGCCTTACCATTTCCCGCTCATTATCCTATCGCGGTGGAAAACCGGCTTAAAAACGGCACCACGCGACATCAAACTTATTTACTTAAAATTTGAATACTACATTCCTCAACTGTTTTGTATAACTATCCTTAAAAACTAGAACTGTTTCTACTTGAGACTCACGTATTTTTATTATTTTTAGAACACTTTCCGAAAACATCGAGAGGAAGATACTTTTCCAATTGTTCTAAATATTGCATCCTTCGGGACACAGCGCAGTTGGACATCAGAACTGTAGCCAATTTATCACGTCGCTTGATATTCCAATTGGGGACCAATTTAGCTAGGGACTCGGACGATACATTAGGAATTAATGGTCTTGATAACGGTACAGTACGCCCGTACGGAACAGGCACATCTGCATCACTCCTGAAATTAAAACAATATTGTCTTAAATGAAGCTCAAACGGCTTATAAATCATTTCAAGCTGATTCCTGTCCTACCAGGCTTGGCCCGATAGAGAAAACAGGACGCAGTTTTATTATACTATAATGCTTTTTTTTGTTAATTTCATTAAGTTTTACTGGATGCTCAGAGTTATAGTATTAGTATATACCTATATTATATAAATGTCTTATTAATTTGAAAGCAAAAATCAACAATGCACTAATGGCAAAATGATTTTCAGTCCCTGACCCCTCAGGCACTGTTGAAATGTTCGTGATAAAAGTACTGTTTGTCCTTGTTTGTATTTCTGACAACGTCTGTGGAATTTCAAAGCTATCGGTTGAGTAGTAAAGGCGACAAACAAACAAACTCACATTTTTTTATGAGAATAAGGGAAAAGACGAGCAGGACGCTCAGCTGATGGTAATTGATATGTTCTGCCGATTACAATGCAATGCCGCTCAGGATTCTTGAAAAACCCCAAAAAATTCTGAGCGTCACTAAAACTGCGATCGTCACCTTGAGACATAAGATGTTAAGTCTCATTTGCCCAGTAATCTCACTACTGCCCTTCAGACCGAAGCACAATTATAATGTTTACACATTACTGCTCTACGGCAGAAATAGGCGCCATTGTAGTAACCATAATCTAGCCGGCATCCTGTGCAAAAGAGACTCCCACTGATTAGCATTTATAATAAATTAAGCATTAAAATAAATAGTGAAGAAGTGAGGATTGAAATGATATACCTAAAAGTCATTGACCAATTGAACATGTCAGCCAAATTGGATAATTGCGGTTTAACTCTTGCCATTGAAAACACATTGATTGGCGATTCGTCACTCAGGAATATCCACCGCTGCTTTGGATTTCGTGTCGTTCTATTAGGAAACACTCCTTTCTGTATATGAATAACAACCGCATCTGCAGTTATTAGAAACGTATCATTGCCTGTGAGTATACAATTATTTACACTGCATCCTTCAAAGGGATCCTGTTTTCTGAAAATAGGTGTACTTTGAATACAAGGTTGTAATATACAGTTACTAAAAAATGGACCGTTGAAAATCTCGAGAGATATCAATTAGATAACCCACTACCGCTTAAAAATAATGACGATTTGAAAGAGAAGAAACAGAGCAAGAAATTATCTGAATAGCTTTTATTCTTTTTTTCTTGCTTTTCTTGCTTTTTATTCTTTATTCTTTCTAATTACTAGTTTCAAATTTATTTAGAGATAGGTAACGGGTGATAGATTCTTTTATTTATTTATTTAAAACATCACAAAATCCACAGAACTTAAATTAGGTTACAATAATACTATTTTGTAGGACTTACATCTAATAACGGATTTACAATATTTATAATAAGACATGATATTTGTTCGTGTGGGGTTTGGTGAGAGTGCGTGTGTGTGTGTGTGTGTGTGCATGTGTGTGTGTGTGTGTGTTTATGAATTACTCTAAATTTAACCTTCCTTTAGATTTTTACTAACACTCCTTTTAAAGCAGCCTTTACTGTTATTAAAAAGTTCAGGACTGTTGAATTGCTTATTATAGTTGCATAGAGTGCGACAGATTACCGAATTTTCATAATAATTAGTATGACTCAGCCGCACTTGGAATAGAGGCGTGTGTCTAGTGCGAGCTGACGGCACTCGTAATTGTATGAATAGTTCAGTTAGCTCTGTACTGTCGATCCTACCATGAACTATGTTATGAAGGAAAGAGAGATCCAAAACCTTGCGCCTGTCCTCAAGTGTCATCATATTGTGAAACTTGCAAGATTCGGGGTAGTCCACTAGTGACTATTTCTGATAGGTGTTCATTGAATGTCATTTTAGTGTCCATTAAAACTCCTAGGTCATGGATTAGGTTACTTTGCTGAATGATCGTGCAATCTATATTATAATTGAAGTTGATGGTGCTTTTCTTTCTGGTGAAAGTAATAAACTTGCATTTGCTTACATTAATTTTTATTTTATTAGTCTTATAGTAATTGTTCAAATTATTTAGGTCAGTTTGGAGTTTAAGACAGTCAGTTGGATTATTAATACGTAAATAGATTTTTGTGTCGTCTGCGTACATAAGAAATTTTGTGTATTGAAAGCATTTTCCTACATCATACAAGTATGCGGCATATAACAAAGGTGAAAGCGCCGAGCCTTGTGGTACGCCGGAAGGGTTGTCTGTGTAATCTGAACGATGCCCACCTACTACTACTGCCTGGCAGCAATTGCGCAGGTAAGATTCGGTCCATCTCAAGAGATCACCGCAAATACCTAGCTCCTGTTACTTTCGTAGCAGGATGGTGTGGTCTACTCGGTCGAAGGCTTTCTCAAAGTCCGTGTAGATCACGTCTACCTGCGAGCCACCATCGATACCCTTCAATATGTCGTTAGTGAAGATGGCTAGGTTAGTGTTAGTGGATCGACCTTTTATAAATCCATGTTGTTGTGCAGGTGTATTGCAATGCAACGTTCGTCTTTCATTCACTGGGATTTTAATATTTAAGCGCATTTAATGAACTAAATTACTGTTATTATTTTTAGGAAAAAAAACCGCTTCAATGCTACGAACATAAAATTTAAAATATTGAGTGTTAAGAAAATTTATCTATGTAATTAATTTTTACTCACTATTAAACATGGGATTGAAATTTAAGTTGGCACACTTATCAAGGACCGGCGACAATGGAATAATTTAAAAGGTTTTCCCATTATTCTTAACAGGATCTTGAGAAAAATCATTTTTTTGTTACCGATACCCGGTAGTGTGCCAAGTGCAGAGTCACAAAAAGTCGATTTTTCTTTGCTATGAAATTATCTTAAAATAAGTAATATAAAAAAAAACTAAAAACTACACTTTTATAATAATTAAGGTTGGGCAGTATAAGGTTTTATTTGTCAAAGACGTCTATAACTTATGTGTGTAGCACATGTCAGTATAACGTTGTTATTGAATTTTAAAAATTTCGCAAACGTCAGAAAATTTCTGATAACTTTAAAAATAATTTATCTATTGCAAAAGAAGTAAAAAATAAACTTTTAAAAAGAAATTTTTAAACCATAACAACAATAACTTAAAATTTAACGGTAAAAAATTTAACGGTAAAAAAAAAGAAGTTTTACATCAAAAATATTGTAACATTGATCCATTCAAGTGTTGCAATATCCAAGTATGTACAAACATACCTTAGCATTATTTAGTACTTACATAGCCTTGCTCGGATTTTTAAGAATGTTCAAACCTTGAACAAATAAAATGTAATAGGACATCTGGATTCGAACCGGGGTCTTCTGCTTTCCTGATCACCCAATGTCACCCAATCTGAGCAATTATAGTCTCGCATATAGTGGCGAAAACTTTTGTATTTTAATGTTATTGTAGCTGTTTCTCATTAAAACACGGATAAAACAATTTCTCTAAAATTGAAACCTAGCTAGATCGATTTATCGGCCCCGAAATCCGCTGTATACCAAATTTTATGAAAATCGTTGGAGCTGTTTCTGAGATTCAGATTATCTTCTCCAATATATAAAATTCCCGTGTCATGGTGTTAAATATTGAACTCCTCCGAAACGGCGTGACCGATTCTCATGAAATTTTGAGTTCATCGGTGGGTCTGAGAATCCGACAACATCTATTTTTCATCCCCCTAAATGTTAAGGGTGGTCCACACGAAATTTTTGTTTTAATTTTATTGACATTTTTTTTAATTTGTTTGATTATGATTCAGCATTAAAAAATACATACAACTTCAAATTTTCACCCATCTACGATCAACAGTTACTTTTGTATCGCAAATTTAATATCGGCAATACATCGTTTGCTGTGTCAGCTAGTAATATATATAAATTACGTGACACGTTGTTTGTCCACGATGGACTCCCTAAACTAATGAACGGATTTTAATGGGGATTACTTCATGGAGTGCAGTTTGGGCCAACTTGAGAGATATGATAGTTTTTATTTCGATTTGGGACCCATAATTTTTTTTATTTTCAGTATTTGTTTTACATGGTCACATTTTCTATGAGAGAATTTAGTGATGCACGCTTTGACAGTTCCGCTGTGAAACAATTTCATTATAACAACAGGGAGCATTTTTAAGGAATAATTGTTGATGTGTTGAAATATTATTGGCAAATTCCTATAAAACAGTATTTTACTTTATTATCTACACAACAACGTCTGTCGGATCAGCTAGTATATACACATGAATTGCTCGTTTAAATATATAAGATTTATCTGATATTTTAATGTCAACATAACTGTTCATATACGACAGACCGACCTATAGGTAGTCTGTCGTACATGAACACCAATATGCTTACCTAATATTTATTTTTGAATTATTACATTTTATTGTAGATTTAGATTTCGTTATCCACGTAGATAGTTGATGATATCTTATCATATAACTTCCATTTTTAGGTGAATATTCCTATTCATTAATAACAGAAAAGAGATAAAAATGAAACTTTATTTATATAAATGTGTGTGTAGTTTACTTTTGTAAACTGGTTATTTATAACCAGAATTTAGGGCTTAATCCAGTGAGATATCCAAGAAACTGGTTTGCAACTTTTGTTGGACAGAGATGCTTAGCAGATGTCACGTGTCCCTGTCTAGTGTATAAGGTTCCTGGACAGCTCATTGATATTTTTTAAACCGACGGACCCATCCACCTATCATAGTACAGCAAGGGGAAGATATATTTATCCACCACCAAGGGATGCATTTTGATATTTGCGAGGATATTTTTGAGATTTTCTCTCTTTCGATTGTCAGCAGTTTCTACCACTGCATCAACTGCCTTTGACGTCTTTAAGAGTTGAGAGGGCGCTACGTGTTTGTGTAATTTGCGTATTTCTCATTTTATTTCCAGCAAATGAGATTGACTATTCATTAGTATTAAGTATTACAAATTTCGGTGGCTTTGAAAAAACCTGACAATTAGTCTGGATATATCGAAGGCCTCCGATCGTATATGGCATAAGCAGCTCCTCTTAAAACTTCCATTATTTGGGCTTCCCGAGAGTTTAGCAAGAGAACCACCAGCTCACTTAGCACAGCATACAGAACGTAGTCGACAGTTATTGCTCGAACTCGAAGCCCGTGAACCCTGTGTGCTATCTCCTACACAATTTCTTCTGAACATCAATTATTTTTTCCAACATAATATTTTTTTTAATTTATTTAATCGTAAATATATGCACAGTCGGTACTTAAATTTAACATCTATCATATTATCAACATTTAAAGTTTGTTGGCGAGTTTACACTCTTAGACAATATTATACCTACTATAGTGCATCTATAATAAATTATACCTAATTTGTTCGTTATATCCACTATTACTAATACACACATAACATTACACATATCATTACTTATCAATTCATAATATTCCTAAAAATATAGTAAAATCTTACCTGTATACATATAACTAAACTATACTACTTTAAATATTAAGGCTTACGCTACGTTAAGGACGTGCTCTTTTAATTTTTTTTTTTAACTACTACTTTACAGTCTTTTTTATCCTCTCTTAACCATTCTATACTGTTAAAATTTTAGGCACAACATATTCCCTTAATCTTTCCCCGTAGTAGTTACATATTTTTGGTATTATATAATATATATATATTCCTCATATTTTTGTGTAAATGTATTACTAAATTTAAAATAATTGAAATAATTGTTAAACGTTTGTGTGGTAAAGGTTACTATAACATAAATGACTTTCTTAATCCACAGATTGGGAATGGAGCGACCACCCTCAGGCTATTAAATAATAAGTTTAATTATACGAAATTATTATGTAACCATAACTTTTACGAAAAAAGCCCGCCGAGTTTGTTGCGCCCGCTGTGGCATACTTTTTGGAATGGGTGGTAGTTTTTGACTTTCAATAAGTGATATCACACCCTATTTTGAATGCTATTGCGATTGCTATTTCCCCGGACGGTAAGACATGGGAATACCTTCTAAAAAGCAACACCCTAACACCCCAAACACCTAGCACCTAGATTTATTCGGCCGAATAAATCGGAATAGAGCCTTATATTGCAGTACGGGCACAGACGCGGCTTGCCAAATTTAGATTTGTTATTTTCAAAATTTCATATCCTGAGTAATATTATTACTATGTACCAAATAAACAAAAAAATATATTAATTCGATTAAGTTTCCATGTAGAAAAGGATTATTCGAGCTATTTAAAACTTAAGTTCTAGATAATCATTAAAAGAAATAATAACAGATCCAATTCTATAGAAATTATGTTTATCGTAACTTAACACGAGAATAGAAATATAATATACCTAACACTGTTTGTTATGCCTATTACTGGGCTTAGTCGTCTTAGTAGGTAGGGCAAACTATATTATGATATTAAAAGGCAGAAAAGGCATTTATTTTCTAAAAATTGATTCCTTTAGAACTCTTTTTGATGTCATTTCTAATGGCGCTCTGAGGGAGAAGAAGCGGCGCAAGAAACTCTCCCAGCATTCTTTTTTTGCGCTCTTTTCAATAAAAATATACAATATTGTACTGTCATTTCTATCGCTATAAAATAATCACAATCTAGTCCCAGGGTGTCCGATCTTTAGATATTCAGCAGTGGAGTAATAGGATTTACGACAGAGCCATTTTTTTATAAAACATTTAAATTTATTTATAGATAATGCCTGAACAGTGGCTGGGACTTTATTATAGAAGTATATACATTTACCCTTAAAGCTATTATGTATCTTATAAAGCTATTATGTATCTTATTACAACAGAATCCGAGAAAATGTACATAATGCATTTGTTGCAAAAATCACAAGGGTTTTAAATAGGCATTTAAAAAATTCTTAACATAAATGAATTTCTAATCCATATAAAATGTGGAATATAGTAACCACCCTCAGGCTATTTATTCAATTTACTTAATTGTAATTTCAAATAATATAACAATTTAACTCATAAAAATAATTAAACTTCATTGCAATTTCATTATAATAAAAAATAGTTTAAATAAACTAAAAAAAATAGAAAATAATAGATTAAAAAAAATTAAAAAAAAATATTTTACGGAAAAAAAAAGCGCGGGGTGCATGGTATCAATATATATTTTATGAACAGATATGAGTAGAAGGGTGATTTTCTAGAAAAGCGTACTTTTTTAGTTTTTGTTTAAACTATAATTTATTTTTTACTTTTTTTCTTATATATTGAATTGCCATCGGTCCTTAATAAGTATGCTAAATTTCGAGTTAATCCGACGTTTTGAAGGGGGTCAAAGTCATGTTCAAAGATTTCGTTACATACTAACATAGTATGAAGCTAATACAAGCGTATTAAAAAGAGGTCCGCTGAGTTTAAAGCGTCCGTTCATCTAATGTCTGAGGCATTTATTCTTGAATGGGTGGTTGAGTTTTTCCTTCAATGAGTGATTTTAAAATCCTATTTTTAAAAAAAGTTTAAAAAAGTGTCCAATCTTACACAATAATAATTACCACCAGACTCCGAGATGACAATTTTAGCTGAAAATCAACACTCAAATATGTACCTATATTTTAATAAATTGTCGTATCTCATAGTTTCGTACTAGCTTAATGCTTTGATATGTATAAAGTCTTATCTAATAAACGGAATATCATTATCTTGAACATTACATACATATTCAGTATTAACACAGTCTGTGCAATTTGCTATTATAATATGGATTTATTACCAAGCCCATGAATTATTTAGGTTAGCAATATTAAGGCTGAGATCTAGAACGTACTTAGACTTTGCTCAGACTTTACTTACGTAAAACTGAGCTGAGTGTAAGCTTAGAATAATCTATGATTTTGTTTTTATAGCCGATTGACAGCTCAAATTATTTGACAGCTTAAGCTAAGGCAGCCCAATGCAAAAGTCAAATTCGCGTTTTATCATACTCAGCAAAGTGTTACGTAAGTGAAGACTGAGCAAAGTCTAAGTACGCTCTTTAAAGCTCAGTCTAAGTCTTCTCTAGGTTAAGAAATGAACTGAAATTGGCAAGCCAACAATGGTATTAGGGCAAGTCTTTCCGATCTAGCCTTTCCTTGCCATGATTAACTTTAGTATATTATTAAATTGTCGATCAATTGCCTCTAACATTAGCTAAGCTTATAGTCTTTAATTTCTGATATTGTCATCCATCGTTGTCATTGGTTACAACAAATAAAGCGTTTCTTCTATATAATTAATGCACCGACTGACTTGTAACGCAGAGCCTAAGCAGCTTGGCTACAAATTGTTTTTATTTTACAAAAATACTCTGACTGAAGTCCGCACCAAGAATGGATTCTTAGAGATTTCCTTTCTAAGGAGATAAAATAAGGAATAAACGGCTGTATGAAAGTCCACCGAATGATGATGATATGATTGAAGAGCTGAATTGAGTTAGTACCTACGCCTGATGCCACGCTCGCATTTCGCCGTTGTGTTTATTTCGGTTTGTAATCTAACGCTTGTCTGTAGATAAAATCAAACCCACAAGCCTCAGAAAGATTTGTTTGTAGTTATAATAATATTTCATTACCTACCTTTTCTGATAGTTATATAGATGGCGATTCTGGAGCCAATCCCAGTACTTCCATATCAATATAGAAAAGGTTTTATTGTTTGATTCTCCACTTTTCAATACATTGGTGGGCACGTTTTTGAATAAATATGTTCCCAATTTGCTGGTTTTCATATTCTGAAACAAATGCGTTCGATAGCATGGTTTTCAATAGAAAAGAAGGAATAATAACTTAATCCATGACATATAGCCCTGGAATCATCGCGCAAGTAAGACCATGCCGAAGTTTGGGTTTGCATGGAAGAATATTTCCAAAAAATGGCAACATGGAGTCTGTGGAGGAACGCCACACATGCACATGTTGAGAATTATGCTGTAGAGAAAACCATCCATAGAGGCCATTTATTTATTAGTAGCCATTTTTAAATACACACGTTCTGGACTAAGGAGTACAATTTTAGATATTCTTATTTTTGTAACTACTGGAGTAGGTACTTCAAAAAGTGCTTAAAACGGCTTATTCATAAAGACCTGAAATAGAGGCCTAGTATACAAAACTGACAACAATAAGCGAATAAAATTAAAACAGTCCAACATAGAATATTTTATTATGATTCACTTTCCAAAACTTTGTAACGATAGATTAATTTTTGGAGTAATTGCTGAGAACGAAACCCTAATTTTGGAGATTCAAGATTTTTAGTCGGAGCTGAAGTGTCGCACCGATAATTGTCCGCTGTAGCACAACTTGAAACAGTTGACACAGCTACACTACTGGGAATTGATTTAGACTCACACTTGACATGGAAGCCATATCTACAGAAATTAAAAAGCAAAATGTCATCTTTTACTTATGCTCTTTACCAACTAAAACGCGTAACAGATTTCAAATCTGCCCTTGCTGCTTATTATGCATATGCACATTCTAGATTATCATATGGAATATTAATATGGGGAAACTGTAGTGAAATAAAAGATATATTTATTCAACAGAAAAAATGTATCAGAATTTTAGAAAATATTCAGCAGATGGATTCATGTAGACCATATTTTATTAAACACAAAATTTTAACTCTTACTTCAATTTACATCCTAGAAGCATGTAAATTTGTTAAAAAACATTCGGACTTATACTCAACACTACCAAATAACAAGCGAAATAATAGAAATTTAAACAAATTAAAAATTCCCCAAACAAGTATGTCATTAGTGTCATCGAGCCCTCACCACATAGCAATAAAAATTTATAATCACATCCCAAACGAAATTAAAAATAAAGAGAAGCCTTCTCTATTTAAAAGACATCTTAAAATTTTTTTAGTTTCAAAATGCTTCTACGATTTACCCGAATTTTTTAATTACAAGTGTGAAAATTAGTTACAATATAGTATAAGAATGTATAAGACTTATTTATTTTATGTATAACGTTGCTGTGCCCTTGCAGGGCGTCACATATATGTCTACCCATTATTGTACCAACCATCCTACTGTAAAATGTGACTTGCAATAAAATATTTTGATTTGATTTGATTTGATTTGGTACTACTCCGGTCCTCGCTGGAACATAAAGCCTACTCCCGTTCCCCTTTCACCCCCTCGCGCTCGTCCTGTTGTGTCAGTACAGTTTGCAGTTTCATTACGGTTAGATACCTGCATGTCGTGATATTTTTGTGCTATCACTGCTTTGTTTTTGTAGTCTTCATTGTTACGTTTTTGAATTTTGTTGTTAACAGTTATGTAGTCTTTGTTGTTCTGTGTCGCTATAATACTACTGCTAGAAAACAAATTTTCACTTAACCCAGATTCTTTCATTGGCTTTTTTATTATAATAACTAGTTGACCCGGCAGACTTCATACTACCTTAATCGATAAATAAAAGACCTAAACTTTTGTATTAAATAAACTTAAAACAAACAAAAGGACTCCTTTTTTTAAATGTTACCCGTGTTTTAAGGAAGTTTATTTTTTACCTCCTTAGAAAGTTAGAAAAATATCAAAATTCTAATTAGTTATTCATTTTAAACTATTATTTTTATTTGATTTCTGAACGACGGGGGACACGTCAAAGCAAAATCAAAATTGTTGTTTTTATTTAAATCCGAGGATTTTCATATTTATTCACACCTTTTCAACCTTCCCTGGCCTACCACAAATAATTCAAGAGCAAAATTAGCCAAATCGGTCCTGCCGTTCTCGAGTTTCAGCGAGACTAACGAACAGCAATTAATTTATGTATATATATATAGATAATCAGCATTGACACACAACCTTGACATCAATATGTTAATAGTATATGTTATTTATTAACAATAAGATTTGCATTTTTTCCTTTCATGTAATACAGTTTTAAAAAAGTATTCAATTTCTTAATTAGAAATGCACTCATTTTGACAGACAGAAGAAATCAAAAATAGACGAACACAACATTTTCTTCAATGCCTGTGTAGTTAAGGCGTTACAGTAAAACAAACAAACTCATGAAATATTTAATATTTAGAGTTCTATTCAGCACTGTTATCGCTTGATTGCATTAACAGTCAACAACTGAAAAGATAGCTGTGAAAACATAGCCACTACTTATCGTAATCATAAAAAATAAATTGGAAATCATGTTGGAAAATCAGAAAATCAGAAACTTTTGGTTAGCAAGAACGTGAATAATTGCGTAAATATGATAGACTTTTTTTATATGATGTAGGTATCTTATGAAAATAATTATTAAAATATATGAATTTTGGATTGGATTTGAAAAGCGTTGATAGCTATTCTATTCTATGGTATTCTCGGACCCCAGGTATCGGTATCTAATATTTAATCAGTTGTTTTATATATAAACAATAAATATATTAGAGAAAAACTAAACTCATTGATGTCATAACAAGGATTAGGCGGCTGAAATTTGGCAAGGCAGGTTATGACCTGCCTTGCCAAATTTACATTACCAAATACACTAAATATACTGCATATAAATTTGCCAAATTTATATGCAGATTAGACGATTCATGATGGACGGAAAGAGTTACGGAGAGGATAGCACTCTAGACACAGAGGGAGACAAAAGAGTAGATGGCGCGATAGTTTTACTCAAGGATTTGGGTCGGATTGGTTATAAAGAATAAGAGATAGGGCAAAGGTTATATTGCAGAGGTTTAGGGGAGGCCTTAGCTGTAGAGGCAACTACTACTTATTAATATAGTTATGTTTTTATTATATTATAATATATAAGAATAATTGTTTGCATCGAAAACACGTTTCTCTACCTACTAAAGCCAAAAAACCAGGGTTTTATAGGTAAGGTTATTTTTTTAGGCTATTATAACAAAAAATACGTAAATAAATTCAAATGCAAACCTACTCACCTGCCTATTATTTATGTAAAGCCTCACAGAATCCTCGTGTTGTTTTAGTACATCCGTATAGAATGGTATTGTTTCAGCATTAGTATGACTATTCAACCTGCGTGTGTAATATCCGAGCACAACCACATAAACAACAACTAACAATGAAAGAATAACAAAAATTATCTTTTTCAGTCCCATTTTGCTAAAGGACCTTGTTCATGTACGACTATTTGAACAATCATTGTGTTTGGACAAGTGTTCGTTAATGAGTGATAAGTATTCAGTATATTATCACCCGGCACTTTATCGTGAAGCGTGTTCTTTCGTTGTTGCCGCTTTATATTTAAAGATAATATTCTATTTGTTTCATATATATTCAAATTTAAATTCAAATATTTTTATTCAAAATAGGATATATAATCGCTTATTGAAAGTCAAAAATTACCACCCATTCAAAAAGAATGTCTCAGACCTGAGAAAAACGGGCGCAAAAAAAATCTGCGTGCTTTTCTTTCATAAAAATGGTTACATTCTTACAAAGTAATATCGTACAATTAAACTTATTATTTAATAGCCTGAGGGCGGTCGCATTCGCAAAGTCACTTATGATATAGTACCTTTACCACACAAACGTTTTTTTAAGAATTCTTTTGAATATCGTAATACTTTTGTTTTGAATATTTTCAGGGATATTGTTGTAAAAGCATATACATCGCCCCACAAAAGACTTATTTACTCGACTTAGCCGAGTAGTAGGTATTATAAGTTTATGTCTGTTCCTAGTATTAACATTATGTTTACGATAGTTTCTAGCAAATTCACTTACGTGCCTATTTACATACATTACATTATCAAGAATATCATCTAGTGTGTATTTACTGTTTTTTTTTTCCACTTTACTTACTTTGTTAATAATATTTATACTTCAACAAGAATAAAAATCGACATACCTATTATAGATATTGTTATATTCTCACGGCTCACATATTATATAGTAATTAGAATATATTTTCTCTATAAGTGAATATTGTAATATTCTTCTGAGAAAATAAAGTTCTTAAATCGTAAAGAATATAATATTAAGATATCTACTACTACAGTAAACTTCGGATCAGTTTTTGATTTTATTCATAAACATTCTATTGGACTTGGCGCGACCAAGGCAACAAAAATTCTATATGGAAGTATAGAGATACGGTATAAGTTGGCATAATACGGATGTATTGTCACAAATGAGACTGAGATAGAAATAGAATTATATCCTGAGAGTCTTTATTTCTGAATGACAATAGATAGCGAGTAGGTAATTAACATGCCTATTACAAGTTAATATAAATACAATACTTCGACAGTAAAACAACATAACGTTTCCGTATTGACAGCTTTTGTTTTCTGTAACTCTGTAGAGCTCTCGCTTAGAGAAATATAACAGAATTATATTAGTTAATATTTCTTGAATGAAGGCTCATTTTAAAACTGATGGTGTTTGATTAGAGCCAGTTAATGCTCGCGCTGAAATAGTAGATATAATTTGAACACACTGAAGTGGGACTGTGGGAAGAGACTGATTCATTGTAAATCCATTAAATTATCATGGCTTCAACAGTCATCAACACTAAATTTGATTATTAGAGATAACTTTTTTTTATCAAAATAAGGGACGAGACGAGCAGGACGTTCAGCTGATGGTAATTGATACACCCTGCCCATTACAATGCAGTGCCCCTCATGATTATTGAAAAACCCAAAATTTCTGAGCGGCACTACAACTGTGCTCGTCACCTTGAGACATAAGTTGCCAAGTCTCATTTGCCCAGTAATTTTACTAGCTATGAGACCCTTCAGACCGAAACACAGTAATGCTTACACATTATTGATTCACGGTAGAAATAGGCGCCGTTCTGGTACTCATAATCTAGCCGGCATCCAGTGCAAAGGAGCCTCCCTCTGGTATTGGTAAATATGTCAATAACGAACCAAGGAAAAGGTTTTGGTTATTTTCTTATACCATATTCTTTCACACTACTTCCCCTATAGATATATTGAACTTCGAATATAATCCAAGCGAACAGATGCACCATATAAGCCGTTTAGTTATTTGATCATAGAGAATAGTTCGTATCATTTCCTCAGCAGAAAGTGTCACTCACTATTATAGTCGACATTAGAGAATGCGAATCTCACCACTGAATCCGCTTTGCAGACGAGACAAATGGTCTTACCGAATGCACCTCTTGGTCTCCGATATATCCCGTCGTTTTTTATATGTGGATCCGATATGACATTTATGTAAATCCTTAAAACACCGCCGCCAAATTAGGGTTAACTGCTAAATAGGTACATTCACGGGCGTGCATACCATATAGGCAATTAGGCAGTGCCTACCTCGTTAAGAACCTAAATATATATAGCATTAGTGTTGTAGTTTTGTTTTAGTTAAATTTTGTTCCTTTATTCTTTAACCATACGTATTGCATTCAATAGTAGGTATTCCTATTGAACATCCACTGATATAACTAAAGTATTAGATTAACCAAATGGTCCGGAAATTGTATGCGAAACACAAACAACTTCAATATTTAACCTCAAAACCCAGTAATGTCCCCTAATGTTACATCTACAGATTTCGATAGAGATTCTAGAAAACCAATGCACGCCCCTGGATAGGTACATTACGCCAGCAAAAGATGTATCACTGAAATATGAAAAAAATACATTATTTACTTAATACACCTGTACATTATTTGTTTTTTTTCTGCTTTATTACTAGGTAGTCAAATTACTGGGCAAATGAGACTTAAGGCGCTATAGTCCTGAAAAGTAATATTTTTGAAAATCTACTTAAAATACTTCTACAAATACTACGGTTCCAATTTTTTGACATGTTTATCTTCATTTCTTTATCTAAATTATTTCAGTTTCGAAAACACGATTACGAAAAAGAATCTCGATAGATTTATTTTTTGAAAAATAGGGTTTTTTATATGAATTGTTTAATATTATCATAAAACTATGATGGCTATAAACACAAAACTTATTTTATTCGATAGTTTATTAGTATTTATAAATATTCCTCGTGGGTTTTATCAATTCGCTTTGTGAATTATTTTATATTAATTTTTTTCGTAATAAACCAAACGCGGCGCCTTGGTTGCATGCTCGCTGATGCCAGCAGTACGCCCGTGATGGTACTGTGTTTGTTTCTCTTGGGCTCAGGGCTTGTTTGCTTCTTTCATTACGTAAGATTAAAATCTTACGTAATGTAAGAAGCAAACAAGTACAAATCGGGAATCCTAGTAAAAAAATTATGATAATGTGACAGCGTATTTGTTAAAATATATAGGTAAATGGAAGTCGGAAAGTACTAAAATAAAATGTACGTAATATTATTTTGAATATTATGCCACGCGGGATTTTTGTATGTATGTACTTTAGGGAAGTTAGAGAAATCCAAGATCGCCGCCGCAAAAAATTATGATTTCATCAATATGGATATCGTATCCAAGCTTTTCGAGGGTGCCGAGAACGAATTTGGGATCATTTTTGAAATCCAAGATGGCCGCCGCACAAAATCATGATATTGATGAAATCATAATTTTGCGTGATGGGTATCGTATCCGAGGTTCATGAGGATGCAGAGAACGAATTTGGTATCATTTTTGGAAACCAAGGTGGCCGCCGCGCAAAATTATGATTTCAACAATATGGGTATCGTATCCGAGGTTCTCAAGGGTGCAGAGAACGAATTTGGGATCATTTTTCAAATCCAAGATGGCCGCCGCACAAAGAAGAAGTTTCTCGAGGATGTAGATAACGGCTACATTCCAAATCGAGCGGGCCCGATGGCATTCCCCCGATAGTGCTGCGGACATGTGCTCCGGAACAGGCGCCAGTCCTCACCCTCTTTTCCGGCTCTCCTACTCATCAGGCGTAGTCCCGAAATTATGGAAGGCGGCTTTAGTGAACCCGATCCCTAAGAAAGGTGTACGCTCGGATCCGTCCAACTACAGCCCCATTGCCTCCATTGCCTACATTACCTCCATTATCTCCAAAGTAATGGAGTCGACCATCAACCGCCAGCTCTTGGAATACCTGGAGGAGCACCAGCTGATCAGCGACTGCCAGTACGATTTCCGTCAAGGTCGCTCAGCTGGTGATCTTCTTGCATACCTCACCCATAAATGGGCGCAAGCGGTTGAATCGAAGGTAGAGGTGTTGGCGGTGAGTTTGGACATAGCTAAGGCCTTCGATCGGGTGTGGCATAAAGCACTTATAGCGAAACTGCCATCCTATGGGCTTCCCGAGAAGTTGTGCAAAGGGCCACTAGCTTTTTGGCCGATCGGAGCATCGGTTCATTGTTATCAACGATGCATGCTCCTACTTAAAACCACCAAACGTTTTTTAACAATTCTGTTGAATAACGTAATACTTTTGTTTTGAACATTTTCTGGGATCTTGTTGTCAAAGCATATACATCGCCCCACAAAAGTCATACTAACTCGTCTTAGCCGACTAGTAGGCAGTATAAGTTTATGTCTGTTCCTGGTGTTAACATTATGGTTATCACAGTTTCTAGCAAATTCACTTATGTGCCTATGAACATACATTACATTATCAAGAATATATTGAGAAGCAACAGTCAAGATGTTAATTTCTTAAAATTTTGCCCTCAATGATTCTTTAGGACCTAGGTTATAAATAGCGCGAATAGCCCTCTTCTGCAGTACAAATATTAATATTAATATCGGCAGCGTTGACCCATAGCAATATACCATAGTCCATAGGACATAATACTATGGAAATAACTAACGTACCTATACTAGTCGCGCCATATCTATGTCAGTCAGTTAATTGTCTAAACTTAACAATAGGTTATTAGCGCTAAACCAGTACACGATGTCAGAGAGAATATCGATCACTTCGGCATACATAGCTTGGTTTCTTTTCACTTTGAAAATCAGTGAAGTGTCGTCCGCAAAGAATAATACCTTATGTTTTTTCTCTATTAACCTCGTCATCTCGTCGTATCTCGTATTTCTGTGTGGCACATGAGCTGAGTGTACCTACACTGCTTTCAAAGAGTTAGATTCAGTTGTTTTTCTAATCTAAACTCTATAAGTAGTCGGCAATACTATGCACCGAAATATTGCGTTGGCAGAGTATAATCGTTTTATTCGATTCGAAATCTGAACGCAAAATTTACAATCGAATCGATGACTAACTCGGTTGAAGAGCCGAGGACACGAAGAACCCCCATTGTCTCACCTCACAATTCATTCTGTACTCGTCATAAAATGTCTCAGCCAATTTTACCACATTTAATTGTTTTTGTACTAATAACTAAAAACACCAATGCAACGGTAATTACGTTATAATTGAGCTGCTTGTAAACACGTGAGTCATACCTATATATTATAATGTGTAATTATAAAATAAATAATTTTTACTTAGCAAAATATCGACTTCGAACAAAATGAAAACAAGCTATGTTACTAATTTAAAACAACGTATTGTCTACTTTGGTTCTGTTCAGTTGTAATTACTTCCTGAGTCTAATTTATTTCGCTTTACACAAACGTAATACGAAATTATTAAGTATTAAATTCCAGAAGTCTTAGGTATGATTAGCGGACAATTCTTATATACAATCACAATCTGAAATTGGCATTCGGTTGATATTTTTTTTATTTCCCGGCTCACGCATTTCAATAACCGGTCTATGGAAGATTATTTCATTCTCCTTAAGTTCTTCTTAATTATATCTTCGTTATTCTTAATTCTCATTAAGGATTAGTCTCTACTGGGACAACTAGAAATCGCAGGCGTAGCCGCAAATTACGGCATCTAATACTAAGCCCAAATGGGCGTACTCGAGCCAGTCTCGAACAACATTGTTAACGTGCCACATGTTCTGTTAGACTTTGCAAATAGTTGAAACTAAAATGCTGGGTTGCGTAGTAGAAGATTTAAAAAATAATACTACAAGAAATAAGAAAGGCACTGGGATCAAATATGTTCAGTATTAATTTCAATGTAAAATAACACGAAGCGTATGTTACATAATTTTAAAGATGCCATTTAGTGTCTAGATGCCACGCAAACAAGCATATAATAGTTGAGTAATAAAGAAAGCTTTTGTTCTTAGATTGTGTAGTATCTAGTTGGAGCGCAGCGGAGACACAAAATTTGGAATATATGAATGACATAGTTGTAGATACGGACATTCAGGATGTGAATTCAATTCAAATATTTTCATTCAAAATAGGATTTAAAATAACTGCCTATCTTGACCGAATCAAAAGTGAAGTAAAGTTTTATTATCTTTATTTCCTTAGTTGGCTATAAGTAATAAATAGTAGGACTAATTATTTTGGTTATTTGACCGTAATATTTCTTAATAATAACTTTTTTATCGTGGCAAGATAAATTTATTCGTCGAATAACACAAGACTATAAGGTATGTCATAAAATGTCTGAAAATGCCAAAACAAATCATATTTCTTCGGCGCCATGAACAATTAAAATTTCATTTTTCCTATTGAAATAACAACTAATGGAGGACATAATATAATACGTTCAGTGAGCCCTATAAGATATCCGCTAAACAGATGGAGACAGAGAGCAACGCCCTTTTAGAAATCCTACGAATGAAACATGAGAATGGCACGGTAAGTAATTTTATTTACTGAAGTTATATATTATTGACGTAGTATTTCAGTATAAATTAGAAATAGCCAAGCAAGCAAATAGCGAACAAATGATTTTCTCCAGAATACACAAAGCATTGATAAAAACAGAGACGGATGTTCCTGCCAGTTGTGCGACTAATAAGGTTGTTAAAACTCTCGCAACGATGCGTGAAGTGGCAGTATCTGATAATGTGTCCTGCGAAATATCATTATATTATGCTAGCTAATGCCAAGGCTCGTTATAAGTAAACGTCAATCACCTAGATTCTGCACGCAAAAATTCCGAAAGATTAGAAGGATTTTTTTTAACTTTTCTGCTAAGCAAGGCGTTGACATGAAGTGGGAGAAATTAACTTTTTTCAGCAAGAAGCACCGAGGGAAAGTCAACAGGGAGTTAGAGTTAAATTGAGAGCATTGCTTGTTGCTCTGTTGGGAGTTTCCATGTCAGCGTGTGCCTTCGCTTCTCAACCTGTTGAATTGGAGCTAGATGATGAAGAAGTGTCCCAAAAACTCAATAAAGTCAGTCTTGCAAGACGGTTAGTTTTTGCCTATTGCATTTTTATTCACAACACAAAATGGTAGTATAGGTACGATTATGTTTAGCCTAAATATTTTGAACTAGCTGACCCGGCAAACGTTGTTTTGCAATATAAATTGCTTTTAGTGTTTGACCGTTTTTTCTAAGACAACCACGACCACGGAAACGTCTTTTCATTTTTCGGGTTAATATAACATTGCATAACACACTCACATAAAATTTGGCTTCCTATTATTAACAAAAATTCCAGCCGTTTAGCTGTTCTCCAGAAATAAGTGTTCGAACAACTGTGTAATGTATGTAAATTGGAACTCCACGCCTGTTCTGTAGACGCTACGCATCACGCCAGGATAAGCAGCAAATGCAGTTTCCACTTTGTAGCGCTCAGAGCCAGTGGTACACAGTTGGATCAATTAAACATGAAAATAAAAAAAAAATCAAAATATTTCATAAAATGCAATTCAAACGTAAACACATTGTAGTTTAACATCGTGTCATGTTCCGTTATGTTCGTAAGATTTCACCATGTCACCGATACACAGATTCATAGCCAAGGGACATTCGCCAGTGGTCTTCCATCGCTTGAGCCTGGCTGTATCATGCGAATACTATGCAATGTATCACATGACATCACACGCTGTCCTGCACTACGCATTGCAGCACACTCGTTCCTGTATATTACCAAAATTTTAATAAATCTTATAATTTTCGTTTTTATAGTGTGTTGTAGTTTTTGCGCCGATATACATTATAATATACATTTTTATAACTCCTACGGACACACACACAAACACTCACAAACATTCCTATTCATTATATTGGTAGGATTTTTGAGTAAAATTATTAAGCTTTATTATTGTAAAATTTCATTTAAATACATTCAGTAGTTTGTGCGTGAAGACGTAACAAACATACACACACACTCACAAACTTTCCCATTCTTATTAAACAAAAAGAAAAGCAAATAACTACTAATCTATGTAATTGATTATATAAATATACAGGGTGTCCCAAAACTCAACGATAACCTGGTACCGGGCGAGAGGCCAAGGTACACCAGTTATGAAAAAAATAAGAAAAAAAATCTATGTCACTTAGTCAAGCGATGATAGACATTTTTATTAAAAATTAAAGGTTAAGGTGTTAAAAATTTGACACCTTTGTCGCATTTTTAGGTACTGTGATCGCAATTTTCACAATTTTCCAGTGATTTTTTTAATAATGTTATCTCAAATAACAGTGCTATTGATGGTAACCACAAATGAAAGTAATAATAATTGTTAACTAAGTAAAATAAATTAAATTTTGACGAGTTATGGTTTATAAAATTTATGTCAGTCAACTTTGGCACTCTAAGTTGGAAAAAAAATGTACTACACTACCTATGGCAAGTTTTTTTAAAAGATGGCCCATTTAGTCTAGATTTCGAAATAGTTCAACACTTGCCACTTTTCTTGCCAATAAAACTGCTATTTCGTATTTTTTGCGAAAGGAACTCATGGAAAATTTAATCAAAACAAGTATAGAAAATAGTTTAATTTTTTTATTTATACATAAAATATTGTTAATATACCAGAAATAAAACAAAACGAAAAAAAATATTTTTTAGATAATAATGCAATAATTTTTAATTAACGATGTAAATAAATTATACATACCGACAGTTGACCTCAAATCTATAAATGCACTCAAAACAGTTTAGACAATATTTACATGCTCTTGCATCATGCGTTCGAGTCGCGCACTCAGCTTTGAGCGACCCCTTCCCCGCACCCCGCCTGCAGTCATCCGACCGCCATTCATTTTTTTTAGATTTATTTAAAATACATAATTTTACTACATTGCACTGCCAGATTTTAAGTAAAATATTACATACAATGTATAATACCTACAAACTGGTTTTACCTACATGGCTAAATACTTTTTACAGGTCTTTATGACACCTCAATATGTTTTATCATTACAGAATAACAAAGCCAACAATACGGATAGTAATGGGGTACGGAAGGTTGAGTGCATTCGTTACTGCAATTTCATCGTTATTGCTGCTTATTGCTGTTATGTCGAAGGTAACTATGTCAAGGTTTCGTTCGATCAAAAATTTTACTTGCAAAGTTTACTATTTATGAAGGGTATTATTTTTCTATTATCTAACTTTTGGAAAACATTACAGCTTTTCTATTTGTGTGTCGCCCACATTGTCTTGCCACACCAGATAAAACACAAAAGCATTCCCGGCCTTTTAGAACGTTGTTTTTGTCGTATCGTTCTGGAAACACAGTGCCAGGATGCTCATTTTACAGTTTGGTTTCACCTGCCAGAAGTTCCTTGAATAGCACTATAGAGGAACGTCACATATCTTTTTTTTATAAAATTAAGGGACGAGACGAGCAGGACGTTCAGCTGATGGTATTCGTACGCCCTGCCCATTACAATGCAGTGCCGCTCAGGATTCTTGAAAAACCGAAAAATTATGAGCGGCACTAAATATAGTGCCGTATAATTATTAAATTACGCTCGTCACCTTGAGACTTTAAGTCTCATTTGCCTAGTAATTTCACTAGCTACGCGCCCTTCAGACCGAAAGACAGACAGAAATAGGCGCCGATGTGGTACCCATAATCTAGTTGGCTTGCTGTGCAAAGGAGCCTCCCCCTGGTGGACACATGTAGAGAGAAGTGGGGATGTTATCGAAATTTGTGGCGTGTCGTGCGAAGGTGGAATTAGGCGGCAGTAATCAGGTCAAACTGCTCTTCGGAACACTACCCGTGATACTGGGGTTGTTGATTTGATACTGGGGTTCGCCAGACCAAAGATGATAGTAATAGGTACTTACTCCTTATTAATGTGGCCGGAAGAGAGAGAGAATTGTGGGTGAGCTTGAAGTATAATAGCATTGTTCTATTTATGATACCCAATTTGGCTAGGCCTTCTAGATGACCGCGGAATCGGCAATCACTCACGATACCGAGACTCAGTTTTATTTACCCGTTACATTTTATACGTAAATTACGTTACGTTATTAAGGGAACTATAGTCTAAAAGCGGTTATACGACAAATAGTTTTTTTTGTGGTAAACGCGCAATTAAGTCTTTTAGTTTTCTGGGCATTCTCTGACTATTCCGCGACCTTAAGAAATCGATAGAAAACACAATTTTCTTCCGGCACCGGTCAACGATTTCCCGAGAGAAACCAGCATGGCTCGTGTTTACGGCAACTCCAAAACTATTCTCCACATAGCAATGCATGTTAGAGATTTCCCAGCTCATGAGATGATTCGTTTCTTCGTCAGCACTATGGGACCCGTTCTCAAGGAATACGCGCAGGCAAAGCTCGGTCGAAATATCTGCGTCTTCGTAAGTAAAAACAAACTGTAAATAAACTGTAGAGGAAGTTTGAGGTTAAGCTAGGCTTGACTACATTCCACGATCAGGTCAAGGATGTCTTAAACAGGCCAGGTTTGACAGAACACATAGGAAAAACTGGTGGAAGAAGCTAGAAATCTCCCCCCTGGAAGACATGGTAGTGGTGGACGTCATTTAAATTTGAGTGGATTCCCCTAATATTTCAAAAGTCCGCATTTAGGATGGGGCGGGGTGCCGTAGTGTCGATGCGTCGTTTTTCCTCATATATGCTAGTTCTGTGCCCTCCCCAGAATACGATGGGTAGTCCGAACGAGAATTCTCAGGGATGGATTCACCTGTACCTACCTAGTGCCCTCCTGGGGTGAAATCTCTTCGAATACAGCTGTCATATTGTGGTGGAGGGACGGTAGGGGGATGGGCTCCGGTCCTCGAGACTAAGCTATGCGAAACATAACGCTACTCTCGGTTTTCTGTGAAAATGCGATTTTGCCAAAGAAATCAAAAACATCTAAAAGAAAAGCATTTGCAAAATGAATGTTTTAAAAGAGATAGTTACCTAGTTTAAAATAAACTGTAGAGGAAGTTTGAGGTTAAGCTAGGCTTGACTACATTCCACGATCAGGTCAAGGATGTCTTAAACAGGCCAGGTTTGACAGAGCACATAGGAAAAACTGGTGGAAGAAGCTAGAAATCTCCCCCCTGGAAGACAGACGTAATAGCGTGTTTTTCTGAACTTTTACAGTGACGGATGCTTAGCCGTTTGAAGCCTCATGTGGCCAAATTGGTTAGGAACCTATCTATATAGCTAATTGTACCTCCGTTTGACAGCAATCGTGGTGGCAACGGGGTGCTCGTTGGTTGGCAGCACCCGCCCTGCTAGTGACAGCATTGGAGGCCACCTCAGACGCAAGCGATGCAATCCTGTCAGCAATCTCAAGAGGTGGTGCCGAACCAGTACGAATAATTCTACAAACTATATCTGCATGTCTTCTCATCACCGTGGAGATCTTAATCTGGTTATAACTAGTTTTATTATTCTTTTATTTATTAGAGACAGTGAATATTCCAATCGCGTAAACTACATAATAAAAGGACTTCAAAAGCGAGTTATTTAAATAATAATTTGATCGTGTCACTTATTTTTGTTATAGTAGCCCTCCTAAGTAGCCACTTTTTAATGGAATCCAGCAGGAAAAAGGAGCGTACGGGTCACTTGGTGTTATGTGATCACCGCCTCCCAGATTCTCTTGCAAGATCAAAGGAATCACAGGAGTGTCGGCGACCTTTAAGGAAGGTTTACGCGCTTTTGTTAAGGTACCAATTTCGTATCGTCCTAGAAGCAGCGCACATGGGAGCTCATTCAAATTCGAATATTTTTATTTAAAATAGGATTTGAAATCACCAAACTTTACGCTGCCACCAATTCGAAAATGTTCTCCTCAGAACTGAGAAGAACTGGCTTCATTTTATTTAAATGAAATATCGTTACAATATAATATCATACAAAAAAGTTTGATACATTATTTAAGAACATTCATTAAGGAAAAAAAATATTCATTCATTCACTCGTAACACATTCATTTAGTAGATTTTCTGGGATCATGTTGTAAAAGCATAATATACTAACATCATACAACATACTACATGTTGGAGGCGTCCAACATGTCATTGATATTGATAGGTATACAGAAGAAAGTAACAGTATAGGAAATAGCACACAGCCTTGGGGAACTCCAGCGTTCACAGGCTTCGGGTTTGAGCATTAACCGTCGACTACGACCTGTATGCTGCGCCCAGAGGAAGTGAGGAAACTGGTGGTCCACTTGTATTAACCCCCGAAAAGCCCAAATGATGGAAGTTTTGCGAGAAGCTCCTTGTGCCATACACGATGCCATACACGAACGATTCCCTATATCTAGACTGGCCAGGCTTACTGCCTAGCTTTCGATTTTGTTATTGTCTCTTTTTATCGCTATGTTTACTACTGGTATGTGATAAATAACAACATCAAAAAAGTTTTTGATTTGAAAATAAACAATTAATGACACCATATAAGTAGGAATTGACATAATTGGTCCTACGGCAAATAGCATGACGTTTATTTTGCCGCCAAAACTTTTGCCACGACGCACGCTGCTGTACTCAGTAATGGCATGTACTTTATTTCCTAGATTTTAACACGAACTTTCATTTCCAGGTATTTCATCGCAAAATTCTTCGAATACAGTCCACCTCTTTCCGAAGAAAATAAAATCGAAATGGAAACTACATCTATGTCCGATGCGTTGTAAATAATGACTAAATAAAAGAACATTTTTGAAATATCATTTATTGGTTTTCTTAAGACTATTAGGTAATTATAAGGGTTTACCTACAGAACTTAAGTCCATATTATATTTCCATCGAAAATAAGCATGCATACGCTCCAAGTATCCAAGAAGCTCGCATTGGGAAGAACAATCAATGTAACTAAGCAACTTTATTTAATTCAAATAATATAATTATATTTTTATTCATGCTATTAAGAAAAAATCTTCACATATACTTAATTCAACGAGTTCCACTTCGCGACATGCATACATTAATACATGCTTAAATGAAGGGCAATTTCCAGAATCCCTTAAAATAGTGAAAGATAGATCTATCTTTATTTTCAAGGCTCGTAATAAAAATGAATACCAATATATACCACCTATTTTTTTTTAAATAATTGAGATAATATTATGTAATCGACTCAATGGATTTCTCATATCTAACAATTACTGTCATTACGCATTGCACGAGGTTGACACCAAGGCAAGTACGCTACTTTATTCGTAATGCTATTGAGTCTCATAAGACCGCGGCATGAATTTGAAATATAAGTAACTGGTTGTTTTTTTTTAATGGTTCACCTCGTGTGTGTTTACCTACTCTTTTTAAGTATTTTACTTACTTAGCAAACACTTAAATATTTACGTAATAAAGTAATTCATATATTATATACTTTCTTTATAAGTGAATTTTGTAACATTCTTTTATAAAATATGTTCCTAAATCGTAAATAGTATTTTTAGATTTGTGTTTTGTATAATTGTGATATCAGGATCCCTGATCTGATATCAAAACATACTGTAAGGCCTCTTCTCAACGGCACGTATTTTATATCGTACAGTTAATAAAACTTGTGAGCTTGTATAATATTATGATACGACGAACAAAACCAAAATTACACAACGTTTGCTTAACGATACACGGTTAAACGCAAATTGCAGGGCTTGGACGTAGAAATCGGAAAGGCGGGTACACGGACCTGTTGGCGCTTGCGCTTAAAAGCGGTGATGTTTCCACACTTCATTTATTTATAGCAAAATTTGTTGAATAGATCCCTAATTTTACTACACAATTAGAATGAGAATCGCGGACCGTGTACTCTGCTTAAATGTCGTTAGTGTCTCACCAGCCATACTGTATAAATTGGTTTTATTTTTCGTCAAAATATACAATATCAAACGAATGTAACATATATGACAGTTTCGGCCTAGTTGTTACATCATTACGAAGTTGTAATTTGTTTGCGTATACTTTTTGGAAGAAAAGTATATGCAAACATATTAAAAAAATACATTTTACAATACTTAAGCTTGTAAACAGTTTTCAAAATAGAATTTCAAATATATATAGCAACATTATACATGAAAAAGTGTAAATCTTATCACATAGTTTTAGGCAATCTAGATGGCCTCTCTGGAATTTTGAAGTACGCGCAATCACAATGAGTTCAACTCATGTGCACTATTTTTAAAATAGTGCGTAACTATTTTTAGTAAACTATTATCTAATAAAAGGCAATATTAAACGTATACAAAGGCCCATGTTACTAAATCGCCAATATCATCTAAATAATAAGTAACTTTAAGATGATAATTTATAAAAAAAACAGCATTTATAAAAGCCTGATAAATAAATATTTTTACGAATATTCTTCAATATTTGTAAAAATTTCATAAAAATATCGATTATTATTATAATAAAAATATAATGATATGTCTGTGATTTTACAGATCTATTTATGATTCAACTTTTGTAACAGGTGTATAGATCCTAATATCAAAACTCGGTGCCTGCGACTATATTAATACTAAATAGTGACAGCGTCTTAATAATTTATAATATGAATATCGTCTTTGGTGTAGCAAGGGTCGTTAAAGCGAGGCAGTCACTGCACGGACATGCCTACGAGCAGTTGGGCCGGGTATGTCAGTCGCCATATGTTCACCATCATCATCAGTTATGTTTGTTCAGATCAGTAATGTTATACCACATACGTACAGACATGTCCGTGCCTCCACAGACAAAACGAGTTCGCACGGACGTGCAACAGTCATATCTGCCAGACTTACTGCAACGGCCCTACGCTAGTAAACATTGCACTGACCTATAGTAGCGACGCCCGTCGAGCATGTCTGTAAACTTGCCTGTGGGCATGTCCGTGTAGTGAAATTCCCTAGCTTGGGATTAGAACAGAGACCGGAAACAGTTCTTAATTAGAAGACAGCAACGGATCAGCACGCGAAATATTTGTTGGTAGGTGACGATCCCCTCCGATGATCTAGTTTTTATTTTGACTACTATAACTGAGATTTAAAATTTAATGCCGCAAAGTTCGGCACGTCACGGCTACTATGTGTGTGGCTAGTCCGGAGGTGGATCTCCGTCGGAACTTATTAACACATTTAGTACGAAATAATGTCTGTGTTGTAAGTCCAAGCTGTACCAACAATTAGCGCGAAAGTGTCTTCAAAGAGCGTCTAATTTAGTATTCTATAATGTTTTGTGATGGCAGATATATAATATTTAAGTTTCACACATTCTCAAATGTGAAAATATATTCAAATTCATTTCACACATATAATTGGCCCGCAGGCATCTAGTATTTGACATTAGTACATGATCAGTATTTGTAACGCAGCCCGTTGCACGCCTCACATATCATTATTTCCTTGTTTGGAAAACATTTTCTATATCGTTCTAATTCCGAATCTATCCAACGTAGCAAACGGTCCTTCAATATCAGTATTGTCTCCTGTTTTACCAAACCGTCTTGAAAGAACTCCGCTAACACAATCACTAGGCTGTTATCATTATGTGCACACGGCGATCCAAAAGGCCTTTTATTTTTTAAATAATGTAACATAAATTTAACCACTTGTGTTATAAGATCTTCATCAGGACTAAGAAGCCTCAATTTCGCTATTTCTTCCGGTATTAACTTTGAGATTAAATTAAGCACGACCGTCATGACATTTGCGTGGGCTTCTTGACTGAGATCTTCCAAGAGGGACGCCACAGACTTAGCCCCCGACGCACTAACACGTACCAAATGCAAGCCGATCCTCAAAACCTCTTCTGGACGTATTCCTACAAATATATTGTCCCCTCTCTTGTTCTCTTCCTCTGCGTTGTAAATGTTACCTGCTGCCTGAGGAGTTAGTTTAGTCGGGACATTTGGCGCATTAACTGGAGACGATGGAACAGTCGAGAAAAGCTCGGCTCTACCTTCCTTACTCAAGGTAGTCAAATCCGCGGGATCAATTTTGTACGCTTGGTTTAAATTGACCCGACCGTCAGATGTCATAGATATTCTCAACTTATGCTCGTTCACGTCTTTGTTGATTCTCAGAACACTGCTGAAGAACTGATCCTTGTTACTGATTATTTTTATACCCTTTATAACTTCAGTATTGCCCTGTATCGAGCCTTGTACTCGTCGAGATTCAGCGCTTAGTTTGTCAAATATTTTCCTGAAAACAGTTTTTTACAATGTAAATACGATTTTTTGTTACTGTGCGCAAACACTTATGAGAACATTTTTAGCGCTTTCCAATATTAAACGTTATGAAGAAGAATCAACTTTTAAGGGTTAACATAGCACAAGTAAATAAAAAAACAAACGATTTATTTTCTATTCTCATATTGTAAAAATTATTAACGTCAAAACGAATTTCACTGTAATATATGTTTCGAATGCTGGTTTTACTGTACTTTAAAAGGTTTAATAAAATAATTATATCCATATAAGGTATATTTTAGTTTCGTACAAATTTCTGAGTGCCCCACGTATGTATGTGCCGGTTCAACATGAGTAAAGGCAAGCTTCAACACGTGCTCTTTTCTGTAAGTCGGTTTAGTCATGGGGGACCCATTTTTATTTTAACGATTTCAAGCGAATGTCGACCATATTGTGAATAGTTCCACTCTGGAACTCGTAACAAAAACTGTTCTAATTTTCAATGTGTCCATTTCTACTTTTAAACCCGAACAAAAAGTCGAAGAATCCAATGCGGTAAGTATATTTATTAGATCTATAATTTGCTATTTTTTCTGGCATTCATATTTCTGCTAGTTTCATAGCAAGTACGTAATATTTTATTTGATTTGAAAGACCATTGCCCCTGATTTAAGGTCACATCCACTACTACGTATGTTCATATTTATACCATTGCTGCCACTGCAAAACATTTTTGTTTTTTTTACAACTTAAAAATATACCTGTGTCTGTTGCTCCTAAGCGAAGCCCGATACTCGTTTATGGTTTTCGTTTGTGCATCTTCGATAATGTTTTGTGCTGTCCGATTCAAAATCGCAGCTTGAAAGAAGAATAAAGTGGCCGTTGAGAACTGGAGCAGCTCAAGTTTCGTGGGTTTCTCGCCATGTTTATTGTACTGTGAACAAAATATTATTACTAAATAGTACCGTCAATTCAACATATTTGACTCAACAATCAAAACTCATCAACGTAACCGTGTAACGGAGGGCACATACTTTTATTTATTAGTCAAAGTTACAAACAATTTTTCAGTAACGTTACTGCAAAGTACAAACAATCAAAATTATTTACCTAAATTTACATACTAAAGTTAAAAAAATTATATAACAGTTCAAACTGAATGAATGCAAATAATTTGGTTAAATTCAATTTTTTTTGGGTATCCCAATTTTCGATACATAGTAATAAAGGGACAGGAAATTGGCGGATGGTTTTTGGATTTACCATGGGACTGAATGAACCACACGACTTCGTCCATTTTTTCACAACAATCACAAAGTTTAGTGGCACAAGATGAATATTTTCCAAGTTGAGGTATTTCGATATCATGTAGTACTTATATTTTCATAACGCCTATCAAAACAGATATTTAAGAATTTTGTTTTAAAGTTTCTATCAATCTATAATAGGTAAAATAGGGGTTAAATTTATCTTCTATATTTTTTACTTTTGTTCTATTATATGAATATACTTTCAGTCAACCATAAATAATTAAAAACTTCTTACATTTGTAGCGAAGTGTACAATACTATTAATAACACCCATGCTTCCAGTTAACAGGTTTGCATGTCGTAGAATTTCAACAGACGCCGTAAGAGCTTTGCCAACCTACAGAAAAAATAAACAATATTCATTTCGTGAATTAAATAAATTTAATAATGTAAAAACATTTAAAGGTATCAAAAACTGTTTATAATATAGACAAAAGAACGTAGGTAACTCGTACCTGATAGTAAGTGATAACCGCCGCACACAATCTCCTGCAATAACAGAGGAATCACAGGAGCGTTGTCGATCCTTTAAAAGATGTGTACAGTTTTTTTAAGGCACTCATGTCGTTTTGTCCTGGAAACACCGCACAAGAGAGAGCATTCCATAGTTTGTACGTGGACGAAATTTTCTTAGAACCAGCACTTTGGAGGAGCGCCAGACATCCAGATGGTGGGAATGACATCTTAAATTGTGGCGACATAAGGAAAGTTGAATTCATCAGTACTAGGCGAGGCATTAAGGGAAGTGTTCTCAAAGAGCGGTGATACAACAAAAGTTTTGCACGGCATGTGACATTCCACGTCTGGGAGCTGTGTTGACGACAAAACCATTTGGGCCAGACCATACTGCAATGCAAAACTATGCACATTTCGCCCTACGTAGTCGGTGCTGCGTAAACCAAGCCACTCGGCATTATACCCGTTGAAGTCACCCAAGCTGTTGCTATTTCTGCGAAAGGGATCTGTGCAAGCACATCGCGAATTGCCATGAGAACACATCCCGTGAGATTATCCGTTTCTACGTTACCACTATGGGACCTGTAGAAACACGCGTAGATGCAGACGCTATCTTCAACATCAACGCGCAGCCATAGAGTAGACATGTTCCTACCCACAAATTGTCGAAACGGCGACATCAGATCAGAGATGTAAGGGAGGATCCCTTACAAACGCAAAATAATAAAAACTTATGCTCAATTTTGTACGAAGGATATTTTAAATATGTGTTGCTCGGTCGAGATATCTGCATCTCCGTAAGTATTAACGAGGACAATTGCGAGGTCTCAAGGTTGTGGGGGTCGTCATTAAAATTGGAGTGAATTCCTATAATGTTGCAAAATTCCATATTAATTCCGTTTGTGCGATTTTGTGCGCTCCCCAGAATACGGGTTAGCTGACCGAGATTTCTCGGGAAGGAATTTCCGAAGTGTGGCAGAGCATGTATCCTCTCGGGGTAAGATCTCTTTGATGACCGCTGTCATATTGGTAATCCACTATTCTTTTTGCGCCCCAGAGAACAAAAGGGCAGTTTTGCGTGTCTATGGGAGGTTTTGCTGCAATTGTGATATTTCATCTGGAGTATATACATAGTTAGTTACCGTAGTTAGGTTAGTGCCTGCAGCAGCAGACTTAGCTAGAAGACTGGAAGCAGCACCCGCACCGAGACCGATACTGGAACCTGCTATGTTCAACCAACTACCACGTGCTTCAGCCTTCAACGGACTTATACTCTGAAATTTCAAATATAAGTTCTCTTTATCGATGCGGTCAGCTTAATAAATAACTTAATTCTATATTGTGGAACTGTGAGTTGTGACTATATGAAGGTTTACTTATTTCTATATTTATAACTATGTGAGGGCATGAGCAGTGTGGTCATTTGATATTAAGCGGCAATATATGCCCATCACAGTGACAATATGGTCTAAAGCTTCACAAGGTATTTTGGCAAAAAAGAATCGAACATATAGTGAGCCACATAACCGTTTACACATCATCAAGACGGCAAAAAATACATTGTAGAACAACAACACAAAAAAATATTTTATCAAAAAAACACCTGACTACAAAAACACTATTCCAAAACAATAGATATAATATGCACTAAAAAGTATAAAAATAATAACGTATCTATATACAATCTAATTAATTAGTCTAATTCTAGTTACGATTATTGTTATTTTTGGAACCGGTGTCCTTCCGCCGCGACCCGCTCTCGCCTCCTCTCGACTCAAACACATCTCACCTATAACTATGTATGTAGATACAAACCTATCTTGCATGACACGAACTCCAAAAATTACAATAATTATTTGATTGAATTGATTAGAATTAGATTGTATAAAAATACGCAATTACTTTTATACTTTTTAGTGCATATTATATCTATTGTTTTGGAATAGTATTTTTGAAGTCGGTTGTTTTTTGTATTCTTTTTTTATTTTTGTAGTTTTAGTGAATTTGAAGTACACTAACTAACAATTTGTCTAAATATGTGTAGATATACTAAATTTTTCAATGCAGCAATGAACGTAAGCGCTTTGCAATTTGATTACAGACAGAAATTCTGCCCGAGATCGCACCCTTACTGTAAGTCGGTAAGGAGTCCCATTTATCATCATATTCGACTACGACAATAACCTGACCATAACTATGTTATGGTAGATGACTTAAATATCCGGATAGCATAAAAAAAATTCGGCCGAGTATCGATAATGTGCTCCTAAAAATTTCAGAGTTCCTTTACTTTGTCATGGATACCGTAATCAGAACCTAACCAAACTCTCACCAAACTATCTTTGAAGTATATTTCCTTTCCAATAAAAAAATAATCATCGAAATCGGTTGGCGCGGTATTGAGTTATTCGTAAATTTATCATCCACTTTGCTATACGTATGTACAGCAAATGTAAGGTTCTCTCATGGATGCCATTGTCAGATCTGAACCAAATAGTCAATTTAAATTCTTAATAGCGGACTCATTTGGACGATTAAGTTGAATATCCTGGATTTTACAAAATGTACCTTAAAACATCCACCATTTTCATAGTGGATTTTTATCATTTGCGATTTTCGAATTAAATTGAATTCATAGTAATAAATGCCCTAGCAAGTAGAAACTTAGGATATGTCAAGAACTAATTTCATATAGTTCCGGTGTGACCATATTCCAAAAGGACGACAGTACGACAACGGAAAATTATTAGTTTATTTATTAGTGTGTGTGGGAAACTCGGTCGCGGGAGACTTCGTAGAACATTATTCACGTCTAGAGAGACTGACAGCTGTGAACACGGCGAACTATTAACCTCTATTTTCAGGCAACGCACGCACACTAAAATAAAGTGACTGACGTATCGCGAGTATAAGGCTTAGCTGTCATGCACGCTTAAGTAATAAATGTGTCCTGTCATGTGTTCTCTTACAGCAAGAGGCTCAATCTAGACATATAAACTATTATCTAAGAGAAAACATATGATATGATTATCTAATTTCTTTATCAAGTTATTGATTGTTAATATAGATCATACCAAATATGTTTAATAGAATTTAAAGCCTCATATCACACAGATCACTATAATCTACTTTGCAATCTAGTTATTTTAATGATATTATAAAAATACCTGTTTATGAATTCGACGATCATGAAGATGCATTGAAGAACGTACAATACCATATACTGCACTACCAACTGTTGCAACTGCAGCTCCACCTAACAATATGGGGCCTACTGGGGTGAATACAGAGGCACCGAGCACCCCAAGAGCTCCAATCGAAGCCATAGTACTCATTGTGTCTGCTGAGCTTAGCACTACAGCTGATAGGCCTAAAGAAGCAGACGGGCTCACAGTAAGTTTCACAACAAACTCTTCAGTTCCCTGCAATTTAAAAATCTGTTTCTCAATTTGAATTTGTGTATTTATAACTCGCAGTGTGTGCTGATGGAAGAATGGAAGGTTTTAATAATGAATAGTGAGTAATGATGGGATCATTTAATAAGTCATTAAAAAGAGACTGAAGCACTAAAAATCTGTATTTGTCTAAAATAGCTTCTACTAACAAGATAGAACATTATCCAATCTCCAACTTATAGTGTTAACCCACAAATATTTTAAATAAAACTTGCACTTAAATTGCTTAAGTCCGAACACCTTTTTTTCTAACTTAGCGTGCTGTTGTGTGGATTAACAAGTGCCACATTTAATAAAATAAGTGGATTTGTGCGCAAATACACATAAAGTGAATCTGTATAAGTGGAGGGTACTTTCAAACTGGATAAACTAACATTCGTGTTTATGACGTTTGAGCTCTAATCAAGACACAGATAAATTTACATTGTATATTTCATACTAAATGCTAGATAACGCATAGCTCTGTGGTCTTTAAGCAGACTAATATTGCGGCGCCCCAGGTTCAAATCTACAGTAATACTAGCTGACCAGACAGACGTTGTTCTGTACATAATAAATAAAATACCGTTTTTGATGAATTTGTCAATAATTTTTCATTGTAACATAATAATATGCTCCTTGTTGTTATAATGAAATTGTTTCACAGCAGAACTGTCAAACCGCGCGTCAAAAATACTCTCACAGAAAATATGTCCAAACAAAACAAATATTGGGTCCCAAATCGAAATAAAAACTATCCTATCTCTTAAGTTGGACTAAACTGCACTCCATGAAGTAATCCTCATTAAAATCCGTTCATTAGTTTAGGAGTCCATTGAGGACAAACATTGTGACACGAGATTTATATATATTAAGATTTAATATAGTGTTACTATCGTTTTTTTCTCTTCTTTTATTATTTTTAATATTTACATTATTCGCAAAAAAATTCTATGACCTGTGCAGGGTGTAGTGATGAAATAAGACGTACTAAACCGTGGGTAAAATGCCCCAAGTGTAAAAACTGCTTCCATCAAACCTGCGTGAACTACAATAGTAACAAAACCTTGCCACAGTCGAGAATTGCAGAGGAATGGTTATGCCCAGATTGCACTGCTAAAGCCAAGCGCGGTGGCGATAATTCAAGTACACCCATTAAGATAGCGCAAGATAGTGGCAGTCCGTCGTTTATTAATGAAACTAATAATGAAGCCGTCGTATTATTACAATTTATTTCCGATGCTCAATTGACGAGACTTAAAAATGAGATAGTCCAAGCTATGAAGAAGGAACTACCGCAGATGATTTTAGCTCAAATGACGACAGTAATATCGCCACTGGAAGGGCGGCTGAAAGAACATCAAACCTCTGTTACATTTCTGAGTGATAAATATGATGATTTCAACATCAAAGTTGAAAAGTTAGTGCTTGACAGTCAACGTCATGATGAGCTTATTAATAAAAATATTGCGGAAATCAGTAGACTAAATGAGACAGTAAGATTTTTAGAACAGCAGTTGAGGGAATGTAACATTGAGATACACGGTGTTAATGAGTCCAAATCTGAGAATTTGGTAAGCATAATATAGCAGATTGCAACCACTGTATCATTGAAGCTTGAAGATTACGATGTTATGAAAGTTACCAGAGTTGCCAAAATTAATAAAGACAACAAGAAACCGCGAACAATCGTGGCTAAATTGACGAGCCCTAGGCGCCGCGATGAATTTCTCTCTGCCGTGTCTCGGTATAATAAATCAAATCCCTCTAATAAACTCAACACGAACGTCGTGGGCATTGGTGGAGATAGATCGCCTATATATGTCGCTGAACATCTGTCACCTGCGAACAAGTCTCTCCACGCTGCTGCTCGGCTGAAGGCAAAGGAGAGTAAATATAAGTTTGTGTGGATTCGCGATGGTCACATCTATGTAAGAAAGGACGAAAATTCCCGCTATATCCTCATAAAATCTTCTCAATCTTTAGATAAAATAGTTTATGAATATTAGTTTATTTTTTATGTCAAGGGTTTTTTTAGTTCATCTTACAACTATGGGTCTGAGAGTCTATTTGCAAAATATTAGAGGTATGAATACTAAATGTGTAGATATTTTTAACACTATATTATGTACCTACTGACTTTGATGTAATATGTTTATGTGAGACATGGCTAACTGATGCTGTATTTTCTTCAGAAATTTTTGATGCTAGATATCGAGTAATAAGGCGTGATAGGGATTCGAATTTCTTGAAAAAGCATAACAAAGATCATGGAGGTGGAGTGGTAATTGCTTTATCAAAATATATAAACTACGAACTTTTAAACGTTAACGAAACTGATTTTGAAGATCTGTGGTCTCCGTATAAATAGTTTTATTATTAATCTTTGCGTGGTTTACATACCTGCATATATTCGATTTGCTGTATTTAAACAATTCTTAAACAAATGTACTCAAATAGTTTCATCATCACCTACTATTAAAACTATGATCATGGGTGATTTCAATATACCCGATACTATATGGCAAAGCTATCATACGAACATTGCTCTCAAGAACAACGATAGGTTACATTTCCTTAATGATTTTATGAACAAAACTAACTTAATGCAATATAATAAAATTACAAATTGCTGTAATAATGTTCTTGAATTAAAACTTACAGATCTGAATGTAATTAATGTGACTTGCACTGTTCCTATAAGCAGACCAGAAGATAAATTTCATCCACCAATTGATTTTACTATAGATTTATCCAAGCACTTAAGAGAGAACACACTTTTTCCTATATTAAATTTTAGAAAAACTGACTACGCGAAATGTATCACAGAAATAGGTGACATTGATTGGTTCAGTGCTGATTCATTACAATGCAATGATTTCGTAGATTTTTTCTATAACAATCTCTGGGATATAATTAATAAGAATACGCCTTCTGCATCACGTAAAAGTACTCGACATCCTACATGGTTTTCCAAACCACTAATTAAGACATTGAAAGAGCAAAGTAAATATCATCATCGATTTAAAGCCTACCCCTCGCTCAAAATTATTGATGAACCAATGTTCTGCCTAAGTCAATTAGATATTTGAATTAAACTGCTAGCTCTGGAAATGATATATCGAATCTTTTTGCTGAATACTTCTCATCTGTTTACAAATCTAATAACTCAACTACAGCGTATAATCCAGATTTTCCAAGTTCCAGTTACTCAATATGTTCAATTAAATTTTCTGAATATGAAGTGTATAAGCACATCAACAAAATTGACATTAACAAAGGTAGTGGATCAGATATGATACCACCAATATTTATTAAGATGTGTGCGTCGTCTCGGAAAGTACCGTTGACAATTATTATAAACAAATCACTAAGTGAAGGAGTTTTTCCTGATCTATGGAAAATTGCTAAAATCACTCCCATACATAAAGCAGGTGACAAAACTGACGCAACAAACTACCGGCCTATTAGTATATTAAACTGTTTTGCAAAAATATTTGAGAGTATGGTTTATAATTCACTCTATAATCATTTCAAGCATAGACTTAATCCGGTTCAACATGGCTTTGTCAGTGGTAAGTCTACTGCATCCAATCTGTTAACATATTCAAATTACTTATGTCAATCCTTTAATAGTAAATCCCAAGTGACTTAGTGTACATTGATTTTTCTAAAGCTTTCGATCGGGTCAAACATTTTATTCTCTTAAACAAGCTAGAACACTTAGGTTTAATGGTAATCTTCATCGTTGGTTACATAGTTATCTCATGAATCGTTCCCAGATAGTTGCAATGTATGGTTTTGAATCTATTCCTTTTGAACCCACTTCCGGGGTTCCTCAGGGCTCAAATTTAGGACCTGTTGATAGACCTGTTAATTTAGACCTTCTTGATATTATGACATGTAAATTATGCTATATTATAAATGCTTATGCTGATGATATTAAATTATACACCCAGATATCAAGAATCGAAGATTGCTATTTACTTCAGGATAACGTTAATACTCTAAATGAATGGTGTAAAACTAACGACATGTCAGTAAATATAAAAAAATGTCAATTTATTCTTCACGAAAAAAAGGAAAACAATAAATTGTAACTATTCCATAGATGGTACCAGTTTAGTTGGTGTTGTACGTGATTTAGGTGTGTGGTTCGATTCATCATTAAGTTTTAAACATCATTATGAAACCATAGTGAAAAAAGCAAGTAGGATGCTAGGATTTATGATGCGCACCTCAAAACCATTCAAGCATATAGATTCGCTAAAGATACTTTACACCTCACTAGTAAGACAGCAACTTGAGTACTGTTCCTCAGTCTGGGCACCCATTTACAAAGCTGACAAAGATAGTATAGAAACAGTTCAAAAGCGATTCATTAGAAAATTATGTATGAGAATGGGATTGAGACGAGTCATACCTGTGTATGAGGACCGCTGTATATTTTAAATTTCAAACTCTTAAATGCAGGCGAGAAATTGCTGACATGTCTATCCTACACATGATTGTGCATGGTACTTTCAGCAATGATTTATTAACAGATGTTCACTTTATTACTCTCAAGCAAGCCACTCGTATGCCTACAATTTTTGCAATACCGCACTGTTACAACAATGTCGCATTTACAATTTTATAGTGATAAGATTTTTATTTTTATATTTCACATGTTTTACTTTGTAATCGTTTTTGTACATTAATTAAATAAATACCCTTGTACTAGCTGGATGCTAGCTATAAATTCCTGCATATTACATAGTTTCAAAATTGTTAAAGTGAAAACACTAGGTACAAGTAAAAATTCCGCTTTAAATTTACAATACAAGGCAAAATTATTAATATAGTTATTATGAACAATGTATTTGAGATTCAACTTTTCCATTTATTACATGCTTAGACTGGCTTTTGAAGGTCATCATTATAGTAGAGTATATGATTCTCCACTATTTTATATATATACTATATTAGAACCCTGCATTAACATTGATTCTGGGGTATTGTTCTGCTGTGTGGGCTGTAATGTTATTGATACTTTACAGAGTTTGAAAACCTTTTCTTCACAATATGAAGTCTTAAACCCATTCCTCCTTATTCATAATGGTCCGCTAACTTTAAACAGCCGCTTATAAGTGTTTTTTCTCATTCTGACTTAAGTCAATAGAAGAAGACAGAGTGAGAATAAGCAATGCTTTAAGTTAGCAGATTATTATGAATAAGGGGGAATATAAGCACTGCATATTGTTGTCAAGATTTACAATTAATGAGATTCAACTGTCTATTTAAATTTCATTTTTACCAAAACTTATCGATGATGTGGGATTCAAACTCACGACCTTCGATATACGCCCCAGCGCTCTTAGCTAACAGCCACAGTTGAACAGATAAACTAAGATATACAATTTATCCCAGAAGAGAGAGACCACTTAAAAATAATGAATTGATTAATTAGTCTGGCATCAGAATTATCTCAAATGACCAAAATTATTATTAAATACCTCAACTAGCATTCCTTTATATTCACCATTCTCAGGTGCAACTATTACACATTTCGGAAAAGTATTATTTGTCAAGAATGACTGCCAATCTTGATACACTCTCGCATTATCATCAATGAACACTTTACAACATGTGGCTGTAACAAATAAACAAATTATTATTATTTTTTTATGACATGAGGTATATGTTATATGAGGACATATGTTTGAGGACAAACGAGCGTACGGGTCACCCGGTGTTAAGTGATCACCACCATTCTCCTTCAACACGGCGTCACGTGCGAAGGTGGAATTTGGCGGCAGGAATCAGGTGAAACAGCTCTTCGGAACACTCCCCGTGATAAATGCAGTAGAAGACATACAATGAAGCGATGTCTCTACATATTACCAAGTGATCCAGCCGTTCACAGAGCAGTGGGTCTCCGACAATTCGAGCTGCTCTGTGTTGCATGTTGAAATATATATCATTCTATATTTATTTCTTGCCAGTGTGCAAGTCAATGAATGGCTTTTAAATGGCTGGATAGAATTTGAATTTTTATTATTATTAAATGTTGACTTCCACCACGCACCCGTGTGTTGGTCATATGTTTTCGGTTTTTTAATTCACATGCAATTGACTTTTTCCTTTATTTACTAAACATTAAAATAAAAAATTAGTATCGAGTGTGTCTTCTACTGGCCAAAATAACTGCTACAATACTTCATGGCATGCTTTGGACGAGGTTTTTTATTAATTCTTGGGGAGTATGTTGGTTGTAATAGCAATTGTAAGCTCTCAGATACTCTGTGGGGTTGGGTGTACAGCTCTATCTCATCATCACCATACAAATACTTGGGATTCTATCTCAATCTTAAATTGTAGCGGCCCTTTCCCAAAAGGTAGGACAAAAACAGCAATACTTTTAGATTTGTAGGTAATTCTTGACATAAAATTGGAGATATGTCAGAATTATATTACAATTTTAGAGTTTATTGTTAGTTACGATTTTGAAATTTGACTGAATTTACACTGCTGAACACTCACACTATTTGTCATCAACAAATAACAATAACTTAATTAGTAATCTCTAATAAAATTTGGTTATTGACAAAATCTTACCGTCACTTGTTGTTGGAGTACATTTTCTCACTCGAAAAACAGCTGTACACCAAATATCAACATCATTTCTCTTGTGTAAGTCTACCCAATAATCTGAGGGTGATAATTTGTAAAATGGTAGTGGTTTAGGCCTCACACAGACTATCAGTAATATTGACATGACAATATCCTCATTATTCTTTGAATATTTTCCTGAAATAAAATTATATAAATAATTCTCAAAAGGTGGGAGCTATTAAAAATGTTCAAGTATGAAGTAATAAATAAAAAGTTTGTAAGCTTGTTAGTCCAGCTGTATGATTAGATTGTGATGATTAAAACTATGAATGTATTAACAGTGTGTTCATAATTTAATTTAACTATCACAAAGCCGTACTTATGTCAAATACCAGTAATACCTAATATTTTACTTCAAATAATTATGAAATAGGCTATGGAATGTGCTTTTTGTGTGTGTGTTATAGTCTAAGATATATAGTATAGTATATATATAATATAGTATTGCATAGAAACATAGACATGTATTTTTCACTAAAAATAAAAGGCTATGTATTTAAAAGTGTTGGTGGTGCAATAGCTATGATCAAGTGACCCATATATTAATCCTCTTTATAAATATAGAAATATTAATTATTATACTTTGATCATAGATCTGCTCGTACACATTCATAACTTGCTCCTTTTGTCTGGATGTATACCCTGCCAAGTTATTTTCTTCCTCATCATTAGATATTAGTAACAAATCTTCTGTGTCACTTGGTGCTCCAAACAATGCAAATGCTATGTTTTTTATTAAATGTCCTTTATTATGAAGCTCATACCTAAAATATATAAATATGAATGAAAAAGATATTAGAGATTTAAATTTATGCCTAAAGAGTTTCTCAATTCAAACACTTATAGATATTAGCACAAACAGCAGATATTCAATAATCTGGAGCATACTTAAATTCATAATTATATAATATACTATCTGACCCACCAAATGTCATATTGCCATATAACATATTAAAAAAAATATTAAAATTTTAATATTAAAAAAAATAAAAAACAGAATAATATAAAAATCGTGATACAAAAATAGTTGTAGATCGTAGAAGGGCAATAATTTAAATTTGTATGTATTTTTCAATGCTTTAGCATTCATAATAAAAAAAAAATTAAAAAAAATACAAAAAATTAAAAAAGAAGTTTTGGGGTGGACTACTACCCTTAACATTTAGGGAGATGAAAAATGGATAGTAGCCGAATCTCAGACCTACTGAATATGCATATGAAATTTGGTAAAAATCAGTAAAGGTGTTTTGGAGGAGTAAGGTAACTAACATTGTGACATGAGAATTTTATGTATAGATTATAGTTAATGTGTAGTGAAGTGTCATTTTATAACTAGCCCTATGTGTATGCTCCTTCCCACCATTGTAATAATTTAACACAAGTTAAGACATTTATTTAGACAATTGAAACAAATTTGTGATTTAGTATTGTTATTTTTTGTCCGTCTTGATTTTTTATTATCTCTCTTATTTATTTGATTATGTCTATTAGATATTCACTACATATATCCGTGAGATATTTTCGGAAATTCAGGATTTTATAGGTTCCTGACACTTCAATGTTGAATCAAACAAGTCATAAAAATAATGGTACAACATGCTGCACCCTGATTTAGGCTAGACAGAATTACAATATTAGGGGATTTAAACATGGATTGTGAAGTAACCATGAGACAGTGTGATCACTTTCATTATGAATGGCAGTAATAAAATACCATCAAGTGAACCCCATACACATTCATTGAGAATTGCATAAACTAAGAATGTATATATAATGATTAACACAATTTGAAAGATCTTAAGCAAAGGTGTATAAAATATTATACTTACTTATTATGTTTTGCTCAATGATATATATACATCAACTATGGACTTTAATAAACAAATATATGACTCATTGCAGTAATCCATTGGATATTGAGATAAGTTTATATTAAATAAAGCCACAGGTATTTGAAAAACTAGTCTACACAAATACTTATAAACCTGGAAGCAATTTATATCAAATACACTTACTTAACCCAGTCGCAACTATCTAAATTTTCAAAATACTCTTGTTGTATATCCACTGGCGTCAAATTAATTAATTTATCATCCACTAATTGATCTGTGCTGGTACTCTCCTGATCGGTGTTGGAAGACATCCTTTAGAATCTAGATCAACATTATAATTATTAATAGTAGAATTATTGGTATATAATTGTATAGAATGTAATGATACCTAGCAAACACAAATTCTTATTATCATACTGTCTTTAGTGAAATTTTGAAAATTAAACAATTAACATTAGTGCATAGGTATAATATCTTATAATATAATATATAATACACTTTCCTTTGTACAAATTTGTACAATATTCAGTGTATATTTATTATTGAGTTTGTACCTACCTATTTGGTATGAGTAAATGGAATATTTTTATTTCGTTGCGCTTAGCTAAAATCACAGTTGCAGTGGTAAAGTGCAAGTATCTACTATCTACTTAGATAGTATGTATACCTAGATACTTATCTAGGTATACATATTTTGAACTTTGAAGCTGATGAAATTATTATTTATTTTGGATAACACAAAATATGACAAAAAAACATAGAGAGAGAGAGTATTTTAAGATCAGACAGTGACAGATTCACGGCAGATCGAATCATTGTCGATAAAATGTACCTACTCAGTGATCAGTTGACACTAACCAATTAACAATTCATTGTTCTGGTTCATCTTCTATCTATAAATGAGCAATTCTTGTATATAGATTATATATATATATATATATATATAATCTGAATCTCGGAAACGGCTCCAACGATTTTAATGAAATTTAGTATACAGGTAGTTTCGGGGGCGAGAAATCGATCTAGCTTGGTTTCAATTTTTAAAAAAATCTATATTCTTAAAGATCCGAGCAAGGCTCGGTCGGCCAGATATTTATATTAAAATGAGTTTTATTATTACAAAGGTAGTATCACGGTTGAGTAAAAAAAGATTGACCAGGAACCAATATATTAATATTATTATAATAAATACTTACTTCTTTTATCTTTGAAGTTTGAGTCTAACGCAAAACCAAATAATATTTTTAGTCTAACACTGCCACTGGCCACTGCATCCATCCAATCCATGAAACTTGTTGGCTTAACATTACTTGAGACTTGAAAAATAATAAAATTTTTGCCCGGGATTCACATATCATAGAGCATAGACATTTTTTTTTTTTGGTTCTGTTCGTCCATCTGGACAGGCAAAGGGGTCAAAAGCCCATACAGCCAAGTCTTATTTTTATTTTTCTATTCTTCAGTCTTCACTTTACACAGCTTGTTCAAAGTCAAGCTAAGTCTTTATATCATCTTCAAACATAAATAGTACAATTTCACATAAAAGTAGTATTTCGTGTTCTTCATGTTTCATTTTCTTCATATACATATAGGTTCGCATGAAAGGCCGAAGCCAAGTCTTTTATTGATAATATTCTTGTTCCAATGAACATAAAGCTTAAACCCCGGGTGAGTTTAATAATAATAAACTTTTATGATATAATACTGAAATATAAATCTCATATACGTTATAAGAAGTATATTATCCTACCTAAGCAACCAAGAGTTCCCGCGCTTTTTTTTCCTTGTCCATAGACAATATAGACAAACAAGTCATGCCAGAGACAAGAACATCTCAGTAATCTACACGCTCTACAGTAATGCCTCCTTTGGATAGACCGGGACTGCTGCCGGCCCTCGATGACGAGGACAAGGCGGAGTGCCTTGCTCTCGAGAGCCAGTGCACCCCGAACGCAGCTACCGACCCAGCCCATGTTAATGAAGTAAACTGTGAAGTTGAACGTTGCATCTCTCTTAACCCATCAGGCGAGCCAATACAACCCACCTCTAGTATAGAGGTGAAAGGAATTATTAGGGAGCTTCACTCCAAAAAGACCCGGGGCCCGACTCTATAAATAACAGGGTTCTTAAAATCCTGCCTCCCACACTCATTAATTTATTAGTAACCGTTTTTAATATACTGCTATTACATTGCGCGTTCCCCGAACAATGCAAGGAATCCATTGTTATCGGTATTCCGAAGCCTGGTAAACGTAAAACTTGTCCCAGTAGTTATAGACCCATTAGTTTAATTAACTCTTTAGGTAAACTATACGAATGTCTGATTCTCGCGCGCCTCAAATATTATATCGCGGAGCAGAACATGATACCCGACCATCAGTTTGGTTTCAGGACTGCTCACTCGTGTCCCCAACAAGCCCACCGACTCACTGAGTATATTCTCAAACGAATCCAATACCGTACAGTTACAGCGGCCGTATTTCTCGATGTCGCGAAAGCTTTCGAAGAGGGATGGCATAACGGTTTAATCTTTAAGCTGTATGAACTGGGTATGCCAGACAAGCTCGTGCGCATCATACGAGCCTACCTTACTGATCGAAGCTTCCGCTATCGAGTAGAAGGCACGTTATCCACGCCATCAGGTCGGGAGTGCCTCAGGGCTCAGTTCTGTCCCCGACCCTCTTCTCACTCTTCACGAGTGACCTCCCGAAGCCTCAGAATGTGCAAATTGCACAATATGCGGACGACACGGCTCTTTATTATAGCGCCACTCGGGAGTGCCTCACGACTCATATAAGAGTGCTTCAGGCCACCGTTAATGAACTAGGAGACTGGTTCAGAAAATGGCGGATTGAAGTCAATCCCTCAAAGAGTGCAGCGGCCCCTATTCCGTGGGCCCAACATTATAAATATTTAGGTGTTACGTTCAACAGTAACATGAACTTCGCAAAACATAACAGCACGGTTTACAATAGAGCCCGGTTTGTCCTTAGCCGCCTGTATCCACTTGCGTGCAAGCGAAGCAAACTACCGCTCAGACAAAAGGTGACATTGTTCAAGACCATCGTACGTCCCATTATGTCGTACGCAAACATCGTGTTTGCCCACGCGCCGCCGAGCCACTTGCGGCGTTTGCAAGTGGTTCAGAATAGATTCACGCGCACGGCCACCGGAGCGCCGTGGTTCGTTCGTAACGTAGATCTCCATCACGATCTTGAGCTGCCGACCATCACTCAACATTTCAAGGAAATATCGCGACGTTACTTTGATAAGGTGGCTGAGCACCCTAATATCTTGGTGAGGGAGGCATGTGCTTACACTCCTCTAGACCACAGTCTGAACAAACAGACACGTACTAGTCGACCCGGACGACTATATTACGATCGCGAACTCGACACCAACACCATCACCGACACCGACACCGACACCGACACCAAACCAACCACACCACCCTCGAAGACGTCGGCGCGGCCGTGTACATCAAACCGCTGCCACTCGTCACTTTGACGATTTCCAGCGGCCACAACCTAATATAATACGATTCACACACTTTGATAGAAACCCGACGAGATAGTCCTCGTCCTGTAATCGTTTAACACCACTCACACTCACATCACAAATCACACACCTACAATAACACTACACACAAATAGTCACACACTTACATACACTCACACATACATACATATATCACCGCACTCGCCGGTGAAGAGGTGCGAAGTCTCTTCAAACCTAGAGTCCACTGGACTAACAGATATATTAGATCGTTAGTGATTTTCTCTCCATCCAGCCTAGTGAGCAGGCGGTCCGAGGTTCGAGTCTCCTTCCGAGACGCCCCGCGCCTGTGAGCTACATTTTCGACCTCCAAGGCCCCCGCCCGGCTTCGCTGTAAAAGCCTTTAGGGCTAACAGCACAGAGGAGGTTTTTAGTCGGTAGGGGGTGTTTGCACCCGAGCCCGACATATGGACCCCAATGGGGGTCTTCAATACTTAAATGTATTTTACTCCTCTTGAAAAAAAAAACCCTAGCGCGCCGAAAATTAATCGCCTAAATTGAGTCAATTGGTTCCTTTGGTCGATGTCGCTCTCTCGATACGAAAACGGCACACACGCGTTTTTTGCGTTGACAGAATTGCTCACAATTTGATATAGGTACAACATTAAAATGCCGTCTTGTGTTATGGGAAGGTGCACTAATTACGAGAGTAAAATCATAGAATTACATACCACAGTTAAGAAATCATGAATTATAAAATTTTATTTGATTTCATTATTTATCTAATAAAATAAATGTGTCGCCATGACAACGCCGATCGCCGACAAGCCGATCATAGATTAATGTACAGAAATGACAAAATATTGATGCTGTCTGTTGCGGGATGATCGGGGTAGAATATTTTAGGAAATGATGTAAAAAAGTCGTTGTTGCAGTGAATGTAATACGAAATATAATCATTTTTAATTAACAAGTATGTAGGTAGCTGAACCATCAAACTACTAAAACAAGTTTTAGGGTGGGTAGCGGATGTAGACAGTGAATGCTATTTGTTTACGTAGGAGTTTTTCAGTAACACTGTCCCTTTCAGTATATCCCTTGCTAACTGCAGAAGAATCAATGGATCATTTTCTTCTTCTCCCATCATCTTATTGTAATAAACCCTCAACGAAAAGATATTCATAAATAATATAAGATACAAAAAATAATAATTGTAATCTTAAATCTTTTTGGGAGCCGTCGTTAGTAAAATAATGTAAAAATGGGACCCTTACTGTAGATACCTTTCGGTTTTGTTTTGGTGTCGTTATGTTTTTTATTATTTTATGTATAAATAATTGATATCATCAATGTGGCTATATACTATAATCAATATTAAATTAAATTTTTATTTTTTTATAACATCAATGACACATTATCTACCTAATTTCAATGCAGTTTTACTACTTTATAGCTTTTACTATATGAATTCATGAATGAATCGTAATTTAGGCATATATCACGGTGTACGGTAAAAAAGTCATATCTGATGAATTAAGTGTTTTTATTATACACAAATACGAAGCAATTAGCAAATCAGAGTTATCTCTTTTTCACTTGCGATAATTGCATTTACTATCCTTCTTTGACGTGTAATCGTAATGTAGTGTGCTATTTCAATGTTAAATTATTCATGTGTGTATCAATTTCAAACACCGAATGTTGTGTACGTAACCTATCTATACTTTTAAATATTATGGCGTTTATGATAATATTTAAACCTTTAATTATTATTGAAAACTCTAAATAAAGTACTTAAAAATTTTTTCGAAACGTTTGTGGCTTCGAAAAAGATCTTTAAACTCAAATCACAGTAGACCTTTGTATAAAGACTCAAATTATATATTTTTTTTTTTATACTTATGACAATATATATATAATATAATATCAAAATAGCACAGCGCTGTCGGCTTCATAGTTCATATTATAATTTTAATACTATCCTGTAGTTTTTCTAGATAATATTATTATACCTACTTGATATATATATAAATTCACTTACCACTTCTTTTGCCACAATAACATTAATTATGGGCCGGTCGAACGGTAATTTTTGACCAACACAAATATCTCAAAAATTCATGAACATTACTCGTAAAATATAACTGGTCTATTAAAATAAACAATTTTTATTTTATTTATTATAGCTTTCACACTAATTTAATTTCACTATAACTTATATTTTTAAGACCCAATACCTATGTTAAACACAAAATCACACATCAACTTTTTATCACAGTAAACTTAACACGGGTCACGGATGATGGAATGAACTATTATCATCCGCCGGCAAACGTCCACTGCTGGACAAAGGCCTCCCCCAAAAATTTCCACGATGATCGGTCCTGCGCTGCCCTCATCCAACGTATTCGGGCGATCTTGACCAGATCGGTCCATCTTGTGGGGGGCCTGCCAACACTGCGTCTACCTGTACGTGGCCTCCATTCGAGGACTCTACTGCCCCAACGGCCATCTGTCCGTCGAACTATGTGCCCTGCCCACTGCCACTTCAGTTTCGCAATCGTTTGGACTATGTCGGCTACTTTGGTTCTCCTACGGATCTCCTCATTTCTGATTCAATCTCGCAGGGAAACTCCGAGCATAGCCCTCTCCATTACCCTCTGAGCGACCATGAGTTTTCTCATAAGGCCCATAGTTAGCGACCACGTCTGTGTACCGTAAGTCATCACTGGCAACACACACTGGTTCGTCTTTAGACACTGCGGTATTTGGGACGAGAAGATTTTACGGAGCTTCCCGAACGCTGCCCATCTGAGTTGGATTCGACGAGTGACCTCCTTCTCGAAATTGGACCTGCCTAACTGGATTGTTTGTCCGAGGTAGACGTACTCTTCAACAATTTCGAGAGTACATATCCCAATTGTTATGGGAGTAGGTGCGACATGGACATTTGACATGATTTTGAGCCCTATTCCTTGGGAAGCTGTATTGAGGCCATCGAGCATATAGCTTAAGTCTTCCATGGTCTCTGCCATGATTACGATATCGTCTGCGAATCGAAGGTGAGTGATGTATTCGCCGTTAATGTTGAAGTTGTTGTTTGTTTGAATGTTCCAGTCCAGAAGCTTAAAGACATCTTCCAACGCAGCGGTGAACAGCTTGGCGATATGACATCGCCTTGTCTGACTCCCCGCTGCAGTCGGATAGGCTTCGATATCTGATCCTGGAGACAGACTGACATGGTGGCGTTTCTATACAAACACTTCAACGCTTCGATATATCGGTAAGCAATCTGGCACTTCTGGAGCTTCTGAAGCACCGCCTAGGTCTCGATCGAATCAAAGGCTTTCGCATAGTCCACGAACGCCAAGCATAGTGGCTGCTTATACTCCTCTGTCTTCTGTATAATCTGCCGCAGCGTATGTATGTGGTTTATGGTGCTAAAGCCTTTCCGGAATCCGGCTTGTTCGGGAGGCTGGAAGTCGTCGAGCCTGCGCACGAGACGTTTCGTGATAACCCTAGAGAAAAGCTTATATGTGGCATGGCTCAGAAGTGATATGGGCCTATTGTTCTTCAAAAGCATTTTATCGCCTTTTTTGAAGAACAGCACCACTATACTTCTGTGCCATGCTTGCGGCGTTTTGCCCTCGAGGATGACGGAATTGAATAGTTTCTGGAGGGTCTTAAGTACACAGGTAACACCAGCTCTCAGAAGCTCAGTTGTAATTCCATCATCACCCGGCGCCTTGTTGTTTTTAAGCTGTTTTAGGGCCATACTAATCTCGTACAGGCTGACGTCTGGGATATCTTCGGTTAGTGTCGGGTTAATTTTGCTCTTGTGTCTTCAGCCTTCTTAGTAACAGGTGCCCGTGCGGTCGTGTATAACTGTCCATAGAACTCCTCGACCTCCCTCAAAAGTTCAGGTTTAGGCGACACGACCCTGCCGGTGAAGACCGGTGAGGCCTTCAGCTTTGGCAGTTGGCTCTGCCCGATAGACAAATCTTGTGCGAATACTTTTGAGCCTTTGTTACGCTCTATGGCCGCTTTCACACAATGTGTATTGTGGCGGCGTATATCGCGAGTCAATGACTTGGAGACCTCTCTATTTAGCTGCCTGTACTGGGAAGCATCGTCCGAGGACTGAAGGGTCATTTGGCGTCTTACACCCATCAATTTGAGGGTATAATCTGAGATTTTTTCGGTTCTTTTTGAACGCTTGGCCTTGAAGAACTTAGACCCAGCCGTTTGAACAGTTGCCACGACCCTGTTGTTATACTCGTCCACATCTACGCAGTCACCGAGGCATTCGAAGCGGTTTTGCAATTCGAGTTGAAAGTTTTCGGGGTTTTGGATCTGGTTGGGTGCGGGTCGGGGCGTAGACTTCACCAGTCGAGACCGCTCCAGTTTTGGATTGATATTCAATGTGCCTCTTACTAAGCGTTGATCACTCCCAGTTTTCACTGAGTTGATCACGGAGACATCATTGAAAATTTTTCTTTTGGACGACATAATGAAGTCGATCTCATTTTTAATGGCGCCATCTGGGCTGATCCAAGTCCATTTGCGTTGTTCTGGCTTCATGAAGAAGGAGTTCGTCATATAGATCTCTATATGACGAACTCCGAAGGAGGATCTCCTCCTTCTCCATGAAGTCAGCTAGCAACTGGCATCGGGCGTACCGATTTCCATAACCAAATTTCCCCACTCTCAACTCATCGCCGCTACGTTTGCCCAGTTTTGCATTGAATGAACTATAATAAAAATAAAATACTATTTATTATTCAATGAATATACCTATTTACTCTAATGATACTCATGAAGACAAAAAACCGAAATAGCCATAAACTCCTAATATGGAGGGAGTGAGACAGATGTCGGGTAATCGGTTTATCTCGCTACAAATCGTAAGTAGGCATGCCTATCTAGCCGCCCATACATTGCTGAATATCGTTCAACTGTGACCAATACTTTTCTAAACAATATCTATGAAATACTCGTTGCGTCGTATAGGCATTTTTGGGACTGCATACCGTACGAAATATTGAATGAGTCGGTGTTCAATAGAAGTTTGCTTATAGAATAACGGAAGCAAATTAAACTTAATCAACTTTATTATTAAATATTTAATTTTTATTATATATTGAGTATCTGTATTTATTTATTTTATTTAATACTTTCATAACGAGGTACCTACTTAGGCAATGCCTAAAGACATATATGGAATGCACGCCCCTGCCGTCTCCTTACCTTTGTGAAAATAATTTTACGCTACCGTTGATATTTAAAAAAAGAAAGATTTATTTTTGTAAATTAAATGAGAAGATACCGTATGAAATGTAGTTATACTCTGCGCGCGAGTTGAATGCAGTCAAGCAGTCGGCCTGAGGTAAAGAGCTCCCTTTCCCGGTAGGTAGGTAGGTAGTGTAGTGCTGTGCTGTCGCAGACAATTATCATACGCTTACCGTGCTATCGCGTTAATACTGAAGTTGCGATCCCGAGTTATTTTTTATTTATTTAATTAATGACTGATCTGAGACCATCAGGTTTCATTCCAATAAAACGAGTTTTATTCATCGCCAACGGACGAGAAATGGTGAAAACTGTTTTAGACATGTGTGTTGAAGAAAGGCAAAACAAAACTTTGACATTTAATTCTTAAGAAAAAAGGATTAAAAAGTTAATAAACTATTTTAAAACATTTTAACGTTTAATTGTCATTTAATGTGAAATATGAATTAAATTTATCGACACACTCATGATTATGTTTATCAATTAGAAATAGGTCACAACACTATCGCATTCCTGAGCGCTCTGTAAATTAAATCCTACTGGTTTACTTTAATACAAGATGGTAAGCGTTGAGCAATAATCAGTAGCAACGCTTACATTACCACATTACAACACCTCAGAATTAAATTGTTCAGTGACATTATTCGTGATACCTACATACATAATTATTATACACATAGGCCTGTCTTTTTTTATGGAAAAAGGAGGACAAACGAGCGTTCGGATCACCTAGTGTTAAGTCATCACCGCCGCCCACATTCTCTTGCAACACCATTGGAATTGCAGAAGCGTTGCCGACCTCTAAGGAAGGTGTACGCACTTTTTGAAGGTATGTATGTCGTATCGTCCCGGAAATACAAGAAAGCTCCTTGAAAAGCGCACAGTGGAGGACCGCCACACATCCAGATGGTGGGGATGATATCCTAATTACGGATCATGTAGACCATAGATAATAAATATGTATTGGATACATTATTATTTCATATTAAGTGATATTATTATTATCTATAGTAATTTAAGAATTATTTAGAGCTTTCAAAGACATAGAATAATAGAAAATAAATAATCATTATTGTTATTTGTTAAATGTATATTAAAGATCACAAATGCATAAATATCTTCGAAAAACACAAAATTCTTGGAACCAATTAAAAGTAATTACCGCGACTGATGCAGCTTTATCGCACACCTTAGCCATTGATTTACAATTGTATAGTGTGAGCAATAAGAATATTATATTAAAGAATTTAAAGACAAGAATCACAAGTTCACCTGCTAAATGTGGCAAGAATAGTCCAGGGTTCTCCTGAAATTAAAATAGTATTATTTTAATAGTCGATCTTACTATGTATACCTACATTAACTAACTAGCTGACCCGACAGACGTTGCTCTGTTCTTAATAAAAAAAATCTTTCGGTTGGAATTTCGTAAAATCCATTCTTTGCTGATCTCTACTCGCGAAAGGAATATTGCTACCAAATTTCAAGTCTCTACGCCTCACGATTCCAGAGATATCGAGATGAGTCAATACATAGGTGGAAATCTCTTTATGTCCTAACTAATATTATAAATGTGAATGTTAGTTTTTTTATTACGCTTTTACGCCGCAGCTACTGAAACGATTTAGATGAAATTTGGTACAGCGATAGACTAGACACTAGAGCTTGGGAAAAGACATAGGCCACATTTTATCCCGGAAAAATCCATGGTTCTCGCGAGATTTGTACAAATACCAATAGTAGGTTTAGTTTGAAGAAAGAAATAAGATTCATATAATATGTTGGGAACGAGAGCGAAAACGGGAAACGGAACTTGGATATTCTTAAATTCCAAAGTTGCTGATTATTTTTAAAAAGCCTTTATCTACGCGGACGAAGTCGCGGGAATCAGCTAGTATATATTTAAAGAAGAGAAGATAATCAATAACAAGACGGAGCTTCAATACCCAATTGTCTATCAAATGAAGTTGAATATTAAAGAATAAATTATAATACATATATTGAATGTGTCTTACAATTAACCTTTTCGTCTAGTCATCGGTCATAAACGTTTGGGCACAATCCATGCTATGGATTATGGAGGGATATGCAAAACTTCATAAAGAAGCGTTAAGCAGTATATTTTGTTCGGGCAGAAAATATTCAAACACATATAAACATTATTCATTTAAATCGGGTTTACTCATGATTCATCTGTGTTGGTGGTCAGAAATAATTGAAGTTGATAATGTCTCACAGAAGTTTTAATAATATAATTCAATTTAAAAATTCATTATATTCTAAACAATATATATAATAGGTCGGGGAAAAAATCTTTTCGCTTAAAGTATGTACAAAGTTGTAATACGAGTAAATACGTAGTTACTCTGGTATGTCCTTACTGCGACTTCTGGCAGCGCGTGTTTTGTGATAGTTACTGGTTTTGTATTTTGCGCTATTGTTTTACTATTTTCATGTTTATTTTTTATTTGTATTTCGTTTATTTTACTATTTTCATTTCTTATCATTTAGTTTTAATTAGTTACTAATTGATAGATAATTTGTGCATGATGTTTCCGTGATGACACCCAAGAAAGGCTCCCACTGAAAACCTGCACGGCTTGCACGATGCTAAATGGGAGGCCTGTATTTGATCACATACAATTATAACTGTTCCTTTTAATTTGACATTTAGCTTTGTTTTATATATATATTCGTTAAATGTAATTAATTTGTTACTGTGCATTCTTTGCAATTAACTGCATGAGATAATAAAATATTTTTCTCTCTTTCTTATTATCATCTGTTTGACTAGTAATGCTATTTATCTGATATTGATGACATTAGAAAGGTTACATTTCAAACAAGAAACAAATTGGTAAAATGTTATTTCCAACTACTTTTCATTTGTTTTTTTTTCTGTCAAAATAAGTGATAAAATTGGACACATTATAAAATATTATTAGGACAAAAGAAAAAAAATGCTTTATGCGTTTTAAATCCGGGAGTTTGTTTTCTTTCTGCCAAAATAAATGATAAAATTGGACACATTATAAAATATTATTACAACAAAAGGAAAAAATTGCTTTAAGCGTTTTATGACTGAACTAGGACAAAGTCTAAGTCCAATATTTCATTTATTCATTCATTCATTCATTCAATATTTTATTTAAGTAGGCTAATAAAACCACTGAATCGCATTGACGTACAATATACAACTACACTCACTATCATTCTCATAAATTGTCCGAAGGGAAACTCTGCCTTGCCGTCCACTAGGCAGAGTTTTCGGTATGGACTTTGCACATAACTGCTACGAAATAAGGTGTTAATTTGAATATTTTAATGTTATCTAAATAAGTTAATGTGAGTTTTCATTCATAGACTTTGAACATTACTGCCACGAAATTAGGTGCTAATTTGAACGAATGTTTTAATGTAACTGGATACTAATAAAGTTAACGCCGCTTGGACATTTTTGATGTCCTTTTACTAGGCTTTTGGGAATCTAGTTGTTTATAGTACGTCAGTGTAGAATCGTCAACTTTTAGAATACCTCTTTAGTCTAATTAATTTCTAATTAACGTATTTAAATCAATTTTAATAGAATGATTTATTTAAAGAATAATAGTGTATAATATTCGATCTGTCGCCCTTTATTAATGATGAAACGGTGCAATGACTTACCATGAACGGATACCCTTAGCTTATCTTAATAGTTGAAAAATAGTGTTATTATTTTAATTTTTCTCCCAGGGGCAGTGTAGTTCAATTAACTAGGAATTGTTAATAGTGTGATCTGCTTATCAGGTCAGTATACGTGAAGATGCGAATGAAAGAAAAGGGAAACTGTTCTGTATATGTGATATATATATAACTATGATAAATGATAGGCATTAACTTACAGTTGCACAACCTATTAGTAGCGACGTGTACTGCAATATTCCTAAAGTGTTTGATATAATTCTCAGATCGTGCAGCACCATAATGTTTCTTATACTATCATCAACTGCGCAGCTTACATCATAAGGGATCACTCCCAAATGTTTCTTCAAGTGATGAACACTTACGAACTGAAAATAGTAAGTCTATTTGTAAATCAAAAATGTAATTGAAATTTCATATCAATTCTTTATAATCCTTAATGTTCGAAATGTTTAAACAATTCTGGTCCGAAAGGGGCAAATACTTATTCTTGACTTTGTACTCATACCAGTACAATACGCAAGTAAAATGATAATAACTAGCTTTCTCTTACCAAACCAATGACCCCGTAAAAGTAGGTGTAAAAAACACTTCCTGAAAATATTGGATGTTGGCAAAACGTATATGTAGAGCTTAAGTTTGGTTTGAGTAAAGGTGACAAAACCGTATGCAATGGCAATTTCATTTTATTTCATAACAATATTTAATATAAACCAAATTACTATAAAAACTTTTGGTAGCAGATTGGATTTAATAATGTTTATATCTTGTTTATATTGATTTTTTCAAAGAGTATAAGCTAATGACATTTTTGAATAGATCAGAATGACACATTAAATAAGAAGGTACATTAAATTATGCGCTATGATTTGGACTGCTGTTCTAAATCTGGTACGTCCGTACCCATGTACGGTAACCTACAGTTCGTTCATAATTATTTAGCATTTTAACTTCCCGCTGTTAGCTGTAAGTTTCATTTCGTATAGGTCAGATTAACTGTTCTCTAATTTCAGTGAATTCATTAATTAATTCGTAAATCATGGCAAAAAATTTCAAAGCAGAGGCATAAAAAGTGTTTTATTATCAATTCGTTATTTTTGTAAAAGAACACTTTAAAAGTAAAGCTTCTTCAATTGAAAATGTAAGTATGTACGATAGGATTACCCACAATTAATTTTTCCTACTATCAAGTACCTAGTATACAGGGCCAAAGTCCGTTCGTACTACTGACGGCAGTAATTTCTAAAATTACGGTCACTGTCGATTACATTAACACCACTTAAGTGCCATAAGAGCTGCCACTTAAGTGCTATTTGAGTACTATATATTTTTTTAAGAGGGGGCAAACGGGCAATACCTACTTGTATGTAGACTTGATTTCAACACAGTCTGAACGATGCTATGTATCAGACAATTGCAATAGATGCTTAAAAAAAATGTTTTGACAAGTATTATAGCAAGGTCGTTGTCGACGGATATCGCTCGAACCCGAAGTCCGTGAACGCTGGAGTGTTCCCCAAGGCTGTGTGCTATCTCCCATGCTGTTTCTTCTGCATATCAATGATATGTTGGACACCTCCAACATTCACTGCTATGCAGACGACAGAACTGGTGATGCCGTATACACGGGCCATGCAGGTCTATCTCGGGAAATCGTTGACCAGTGCCAGGAGAAACTTGTGTCTTCTATCGAGTCCTATCTTGAGAAGGTCGCGGATTGGGGTAAATTGAACCTTGTCCAATTTAACCCCCGGAAAACTCAAGTTTGCGCGTTTACAACTAAAAAGCATCCATTTAAAAAAGCCATTCAAAAAAATCCATTAAAAAAGCTCCATTTGTCGTATCACCGCTCATCGACAGCAGTTCCCAAGCCTCGCCTAGTATCGGAATACTGGGTCTCGAAATCTCGAGCGATTGCCAATTTCGTGGCCATCTGGAGGGCAAAGCCAAATTGGCTTCGAAGAAACTGGGCGTCATTAATAGAGCACGGCAATACTTCAAGCCGGCCCACATTCTAGCGTTCTACAAAGCGCAGGTCCGGCCGCACATGGAGTATTGCTGTCATCTTTGGTCTGGCGCACCCCAGTATCACCTCGATCCATTTGACCGCGTGCAACGTAGAGCAGCTCGAATTGTCGGGGGACTTAGTTTTCTGTGAACGGCTGTATCACTTGGCGTTGCGTAGACACTTTGCTTCATTGTGTGTCTTTTACCTCATTTATCACGGGGAGTGTTCCGAAGAGCTGTTTAACCTGATTCCTGCCACCAAAGTCCACCTTCGCACGACACGCCACAAGTTAGGATATAATTCCCACCATCTGGATGTGTGGCGGTCTTCCACTGTGCGGTGTTTCCGGGACGATACGACATGGGTACCTCCAAAAAAAACGCGTACATCTTTCTTAAAGGCCGGCAACGCTCCTGTGATTCCTCTGGGCAAGAGATTGTGGGCGGCGGTGATCACTTAACAACAGGTGATACGCTCGTTTGTCCTCCTATCCAATAAAAGAAAATAGAAAACACTACACCTACGTATAGTTTTCTAATTTTTGTACATATTTTCTATACTAAGACATTATTTAAAATAAAAAATTAGTTCCTGTATATTTCCTGAACGCATATAAAACATACTAATAATTAAATGTAATAAAATAAGAACGGTAAGCCGTAAGCCTTATCAAGGATATTTCTTCCACGCAGTATTTTCAGTACCATACGAAAAGAAATACACCTTCTAATAGTGTATAGTAGTGACATAATACGAAAACGTAGTGTCTAGTCATCCGCTGAAGAGATGATATTATAATGGCCAATAATGTCTATAAGAGTCAGTAGTACTATAGGTAGAAGCATAGACTCTAGCATATAGATAAACATAGCATGCGATTGAGAAGAACATCTCTAAGGCAGATACAGCAAGAAAGAAAAGGTAAGCAAATCTATTGGTACTGTAACCAATTTTAGTGATCACATACCATCAGGTGACTCGTATGTATGCTCGTCTGTCCTTCTCTTCCATAGAATATGTATAATAATATTATAGTCGTAAGTCGTACAGTAGCTAAACAAGAGATATATACAATGATGTCATAACAAAAGATAGAATGTAATTTAAAAAATCAATAGAAAATAACATATAAATTACGACGCATGAGACATTAATTTATGTGAATGCACAAATGACAAATTATACTGGCGAGAGGCCAGAGAGGGATTTCTAGAACTAGTTATGTATTCAATTACTGTAGGAAATATTTTTATAATAAAAATAAGTAATAACAAGTCAAAGTGTGTATTTTATCAAATCTATATTGAAAATAATAATAGAGCAAGACAACTGTAACACTCACAACACATATTATAAGAATATAGTTCAAAGTTTAAAATATACTATTGAAAATAAAAATACCATCACAATACACGTCATCTCGTAGGAAATTGGAGCATTGACTCATAAATGTATCTTTGATTGCAATACTCGGATTAACTCTTTTGCAGCTGGTCGAAAGTAATTGAGACAAAAAGGGGTGGAAGCGTTGCGGCGCAGCAATGAACAGTCCGTCAGAACTCAGCGACAGTTGGTTGTACGTAGTTGGTCTGGCGAGTTTTTTAAATTCAGTTATTTTCATTGGTGCTATATCCTGGCTATCTTGTTTTACAGATGGTAATGGAAGGAGGTACGATGATCCTATATCGGAATATAATGAAAGGTCATAAAATATGAGCCACTGAGGTAGTTCATTTGCAATATCAGTAGAATTCAACACAAAGTTGTGTGCTTCGTTAATGTCAACAACCGCGTCGGTTTCTTTTGTTAGGTTATTTGACTTCAATACATCGGTTGTATTAACAATCTCATATGTGTCATTACTCTGGGTTGTAAAGAATATTGGTTGCGTCCTGTTATTATTATCAAGGTTGGTTGTACCTGTAAGGTTCTCAAATGATTTGGTAGATAATTTGACGTCATCCCTTAGTTCACGTTTACTCCGATGTGTTCTAATTAATGGTTTATTCTCAAAAACGTTTACTTCATGACGGACACCAGCATTGAAATAGGCGCAAGTAAGATTTAGGACATTATTTATTACATTAAGAAACATTGATATTAATTCATTCTCGCTTTCACTATTCAAAGATCTCAAAATATCAGTATATTTCTTGGCATCAATACCGTCGTTGTGTTGTTTTAATATGGCTGTTATTTTAGGATTAATCTCTTGATAGTTATGAAAAATATCATTAAACGTTACTAAATCTAAACCAATACCACCAGATTGCCTAATATTAAATATTCTGGCATAAAAAGACAAGTATGATATAGGTATATTCCTCCAATTATTTTTTAATGGTGTTGTAGCCATATATCTGCTGAGTAGCATTATTGTTATATTGACATTCTGATATCTTCTCTCGAAATCTCTCACATCTCTCATGACACTCTGTTCTATGATCGTATTAATAGTGGAAGGCATGATAGGCACTAGACGGTTAAATATTCTAGATTTTTTACCGCTTCGCCCAGCTGCAGCGTTTGGAAGGGAATCGTCAATAAGAAAATTAACGTTAAATCGTAAGTAGGGATATTGTCCAGCAATATTTGAGAGATATTCGGAGAATAGAGTGAAGGGCAACAGTGATCCTCTGGGAACTATATGATGATAATAAACGTTGCTAGCCGGCTTCGAATTGTTGCACCTCATAATAACAACTGGTTGTCGTCTGTAAGCGCTAATTCCAAGGGTATAAAACACCAAAAACGATATTGTTAACAGCATCAAAGTCATCCAGCACGCAGATATGAACTCTGAAATATCAATAAAATAACGTTTAAACATCGATAGTTAAAACTTTGTCTTCATCCTATGTTAGGAAGCTATATAATTAGGTACAAGACGGAAATAATAAGCATATTTGTGGCATACGCTGAAAACTATTTGTTTCGATAGTGATGATTAGTCTTTAAGATAACTCTCTACCACATGGTCCACGCCAAGGCTTGTTCAACGTTTCTGTATGAGCAAGTTCCAACCTGTGGACTAGTATATTTCTTTTGGATGGAGACCTACCATAATAATAAATTCAGCTTACACTTACCAGGCCATCTGGCCATCCACGACCCTTTAGGAACACATCTTACATTCCATCCAGTTGCAGTAGTAACGACAGCTACTGGTGGTTGAGAGACAGGCTTGTTGTCTCCACTCCCATCAACCCCTTCGTGTTTCAGTAAGGGATTGACTTCAGTTATCACTTGTGGATGCTGCATTGTGCTAAAAGTTGGTCACCTTGGATTAATTTATAAATTTATCAGAACCAATCCTGAATATTACATCTCCAAAGTACTGCATTTATTTAATTATCTAAGAAAGTATAAGTATGCAGTTCGATCACGTCAAACAACTCTGTAGAACACTCCCTGTGATAAATACGATAGAAGACAACGAATTATTTCAAGTAATCTATCCAATGTCTAGTGATTGAACCGTTTACATAGCACTGGTTATTCGCAAATTCGCACAGCTCTGTGTGGCATGAGGTCAATTTGTTCGAGTTGGATATACTGGGGTGCGCCAGATTAAATATGAGCATAGTACTCCATAATATGTAGACTGCGAGCTTTATATAGCGCTAAAATATGGGACAGCTTATCGTATTGCCTTGCCCAACCCCAATTTTTTTTACCAATAGAGATTAAAATAAACTATTATGTAACATTACATCATTCTTCAAATTATTATTACATAATTTTTATATATAAATCCATTTAAAGTATAAATAAGATATACATTAATAAGCTTAAGAGACGAAGCGAAGCTTAACGTACCGCTTGCTAGCCACAGACTATCTAGCAGTTGGCTTCCTATAATTGAATGGTCGTCAAATGACTGGACAAAATTTCTCGACTATTATATAAGTTATGGTCTCATTTTAGACGTTGGGAGAAATAAACCGTACAAACATTAGGTACAAAAATGAAATAATCTGAAATCTAAACCGCTCCGGAATTTTATTTATCTATTTTTAGGAGATGTAACTATGAATAACAAGACGTTTACCTGAACATAAGTGATACTGCCCACTATAAAGGGTGCTACTCAGGATTATTGAAGCCCCAAATTTATTAGTTACACCACGATTGTGCTCGTCACGTTATTCCAGCCTAGGTCTACGTCAACCAGAAAAATTGGGTAAAAGAGTTTCTTGAGCCAATTTTGGACAAGACACGTTTCTTAGCATTACTGTATATTACCACAACTGGTAATTTGCAAGCTGGGGGAGTCAGCTTAGTGCAAATATGAATAAATATTTTACAATACTTAAAATGCGCGAACGTCAAGGTGACAACAGCAAAATATTCTATAAATAATAATTATTCGGGAAAACCATCAAAACATACTAATATTCTACAATTAGCCAATATGCGCCTTTTACTTACCGTTATATTTTATTGTTTATAATAATTAAACTCATCGATACATAAAAGAAACACTTTAAAAAAGATTTATTAAATGCAATATCTTGACATTAAATTTTGTTTCTCATTTCAAATTAGAATGACATTGAAACGTTTTTTATGTATGTAAATGTAAAAAATTACATAAAACCTTTTGCTTTTTGTAGTAATTAGTCTAAGGCATTTTAAATGGTCCGAAGAAGTCGTAGAACTATTTTTATGGTGGTTTCGGCTTACTTTTTGGAGTTTATTGGAGTTTACTCCTTAAGAATCAATTTTCATATAAGGCGCCCGGTATGAGAAAAATTTCACTTTCATGTATTTTGAAGCTTTATTATATTATTGAAATTGATTTATTATTATACTTTAAGTTAAATGAAAATTCTAAAAATTATGGAAGAAAGTGGTATAATTAATAGTGCCGGAAAATTTGATAAGCACGTGGGTACTAAGTAAGTTACAATTCATACATTAATATGACATGTATTTCATATATAAACATGTGTGCTTTGTATTTATTAAATATTAGATTATCAATATAGTTCATACAAATTTATATGAGCTATGCACATAATTAAATGTTTAATTTATTATGGAGAGTATATATCGCCTTTCATGCCAAATAGACAATTTTTAACCTAATCTATCATTTTATTTTTTTAATATCTATAATTTTTTTAAGTTATTAAGATTTATTTTCTATTAACTATTTTTGTAGTTTCAGTTATGATAATTAATGATTCGATAATATAATTATAACGATGTAATCATGTAAGATCTACTTAAATTTAAAATATTTGATATATAATATTTCGCCGAATAGCCGTAAAAAAATAAAATAAAATAAAAATATATATATTCCTTAAGAATTTTCATTAATGCGTTTATTTACCCTTACATATGATGTCGATCTTTTTTAATGAATACGCTTTTATTAGCTTCTGGTGAATGTCTGTTTGTAACCGACTCCATTGGACTTGATTTTGTTTAGTACCTGTTCAAAGACAATCGTTCTTGAGGAGTAAACTCCAGTCGTACGTCGGAGCTGACACACACACTTTTTATTTATTTTTATTAATTCGTTCTTGCGTAGTTCCGGCTTACGTCATCCGATTCCTTTGGACCATCAACTGTTAATTTTTGAAGTAGCCATCAAATGAATTTAATCACTACGTTTGTAGACATAGTATTTTTGTATGCTCGTTCGCGCACTGCGTCCGATCCGAATCCGAATTACAGGGATGTGTAGTGTTGATCTACCCATAAGTACTTATAAGTAATCAATAATAAATATTGTATGATTAAGAACTGAGTTATACTAACCTTAATGGGACTGCAAGCATTTCTTCTGGCCGTATACATTGTCTAATTTATGTCTTGTTGCAATATATTTTTGTGATGT